>NC_068288.1:5273382-5568382 GCF_025860055.1 Xyrauchen texanus | reverse complement strand
CACCTGTTTGTCTATATTTACATTTTATGCCATTTTGGCCACAATTTTACCAATTTTAAGATGTCAGGAATTATTAAAAAAATAAATAATAATTACTTCTTTGTAGAGCAAAATCATTGATCTTAGTTTTTGTGACATGCCCATCAACCACCAATTAATTGCGATTAATCTTAGTCTCTGACAAAATTCTGACAATCGACAAGTCCACAATCCACTCCTTTGTCCTGTTGTGACAAATTTCATACACTATTGATTTTTTCCAGGTAAAACATTGCACAACATAGCTTGATTGGTGCAGTACCAAGTTTAGCTGCAATTTCACAGTGAAATGTCCTGTAGGGGGCATCAAAAATGAGTGAAATGGTGTCATAGTCAGACAAGGTTTTGAAAATGAGTATAAGATGGAGGTTTAAATGAGTAAAATGTACCTCCCTAACCTAAAACTTTAACCTAAACCTAACCAACAGTGATCTAAAATCAATTGAGAGGTAGACACAATGAAAATGAAATAAATGCATTGTTGTAGCACCTTTAGCGTTAATTTCACCAGGACGAAAAAGTGGGTTTTCCATAAGACTAGGTTGGTTGTGAACATTGCTGGGCGGATTACTTTGGGGTAATATTTTCATATTTTCCCCCGTGATGCTGATAGCGGTCTAGGCCCTCCATCAATAACAGACTGAAATATGTTTGAGTTTAGCTGGCATTTCTTATTGGAGTTTCTACAATTATGGACAGGTTCCCGGAGCATGTTAACACAAATGTGGTCATGTAATGATACCATTTTACAAATGACATACATGTTTAGTAAGACTGTAGTTATATTTGTAAATCAGTGTCACAAAAACGTCTCAAAGTTATCACTACACCAAAAGTCCATTCATATACATTCTTGAAGCCAACTACAAAAGCAATTTAAGAAACTAAGAATAGCTTTGTAGTGCATTTGGCAGACACTTTTATACAAAGTGACTTACAGTGCACTTATTACAGGGACAATCCTCCTGGAGCAATCTGGAGTTAAAGTGCCTTGGTCAAGGACACAATGGTGATGGCTATGGAGATTGAACCAGCAACCTTCCGATTACCAGTTATGTACTTGTAGCCCACTACGCCACCACCACTCTATTGTGGTTCATATTCAATTGGCGCTAATCCAATTGAATATGAAATTATGTGTATTTGCGCATATTGATGCATTTGATGGACAAAGCCCTTCCAAAGACATTGCGACATGGTTATATTACACACAGAGTGATAATTCAAATAGTAATTGAAAAACATGTGTTTGAGTTGGTTAGATCTGTGATGTAAAGAATTTTTTTTTGCAAACATTCCTCCAAATGCTTATTTAGTTTTGATGTAGAATCCTTCGCAGTTGACAGGATATTACATTTTGGAAGGCAGAGTTTACATTGCACTGTGATGTTTTTGCCCCATGTCTCCTTAAAAATGAAATTTTCTCTATAGATCCAGTGGTTGAATGCTGAGGTAGACTGCTACATCTTCACCTGGCTATTATTAGTAGCGATTATAAGTTCAATATGAGTGTGAGTGCAATACACACCACCCTCCCCCTCACTTCCGAACACTTGAAGACTTAACAAACGTAGATTAGCGGTGTGCTGATTAAGAATGAAAAATTTAAAAGATTGAAAAAAAAGAATCTTTAGGATGATCAATAAATTATTAACAATTCACTGCTGTTGCCTTGTTAATACAGTATGTAATCATGTAATCTATAAAAAGTAACTGTATTCCCATTACAAGTAAAACTCCAGTTAGCATGGAAAAGGTGCCTTCTATTGGGTGTCACGGCATCACATTGCATCTTGTTAGGACACTGTGATGGCTGTATATCGTACAGTCAGACATAAAAGATTGCTGATGTTGCACAGTTTTTACGAAAGATCTTATTTGGATCGTACAATACAATCTGACAAGCTTCAATAGTAAAGGGCACAAAAAAAATGTACATGGCATTTTAATTATTTACATGTCAGGCACTATACCTTTTAACAAGCCCTCATGAAAATATTACATGGCTCAGGTATCGCGGCAGTTCCATGGTAATGTCCACTGTGTGGTATTAAACGTTAACCTTTGGTAGAGCTACATTTTTTGGCAAAAATATTTTTTAAGGTAAATGCTATCTCAAGTTTTAAATTAACAAAACCCAACTCACTATGCTAAACCTTAAACGTAACTTGTACATAACGTGAATGGCATGAACTAAGAATGGCATGAACTTGCTTAAAGAGTTGGTTCAACATAAAATGTCAATTTTCTCATCATTTACTCACACTCATGCCATCCTAGATGTGTATGACTTTCTTTCTTCTGCTTAACACAATCAAAGATATTTGGAAAAAATTCTCAGCTCTACCGCCAAAAGTTTTAAGCTCCAAAATATACATAAGGACAACATAAATGTACTCCAGTGACTCTGGTTGTTATATTATATGGATTGTTATAATCCATATATTCTGAAGCGATATGATAGGTGTAATGATGCGTGGAAATAGGAGGATGCAGACGGGGTGTGGATCCAAGTGCGGCCTTTATTACAAGAAAACAGAATAAATAGAACACAGGAACAAAAGAAAATCCACAATGGGAAAAGGCAAACTAAATACTAGGGGATACGGAGGGCGGAGAACGAGAGGGTAACCTCGAACGGACAGACAACAGGGTAACCTTGAGCGGGCTAACAGACAGGCAGGGAAACACGAAGAGAGAGTGGAACCATACACGGGCGAAGACCTGGAACATCAACGATTGACAGGGGAAGGAGAAAACAGCGGGGTTTAAATGGACAGACACGGTGATAACAAAACGACAAACAGGTGCGGACAATAAAGCTGTGATGGGGCCGGAAAGGACGGGAAGAAGGGAAGTGTAGTTTTCCACAGAGACAGTGAAACACGGAGCGGACAACAAGGGAGCGTGACGTGGACGTGACTAGTGACGGGTGAAACAGAAAACATGGTACAAACAACACGGGATCGTGACACGGAACGTGATAAGTGAAAACGGAGAACACGGGACGGACAACAAGGGATCATGACACGGAACGTGATAAGTGAAAACGGAGAACACGGGACGGACAACACGGGATCATAACATAGCCCCCCTCAAAATGACCGGATTCCAGACGGTCTAAAGAAACTAAAAAACAACAAACACAAAATGTTCCAGGCGAGGAGGGCTAGGAGATGGGGAGAAAAGACAGACCAAAAGGGGCACAAGGGACACAGAGACAGATCTAGGAGGCACAAGGGACACAGAGACAGACTAAGGAGGCACAAGGGACAATTAGGCAGTCCACGGGGGCAAAAAGGGAAATGAGACAGTTCACGGGGGCAATTAGGCAGTCCACGGGGGCACAAGGGGCATAGAAACAGGCCATGAGGGTACAAAGGGCAGATAGGCAGACCAGGAAGGCTGAGAGGGCAGGCAGGCAGACCAGGGAGGCCGAGAGGGCAGGCAAGCAGTCTATGGGGGTGTGAGACGGGGCCAGGGTCTGGTGGCCTGGGGAGCCTCCACCGGGTAGGAACAGGTTTAGGAGGTCTGGGAGGTGGCCACAGGACAGGGAAAGGTTTAGGTGGCCTGGGAGGAGGAGTGGCCACTAGGGGAGCTGGCGGAGCCAAGGAGGACTTCTGAGGCGGAGCAGTCGAAGACTTGGGTGGTGGCGCCGAAGGAGGCATAGGCAAGGCCGCAGGAGACCCTGGGAGGCGGAGCCGAGGGTGGTTCTAGCGGCGTAGGAGGTTCTTCAGGTGGCGAGCTGAAAGGCTTCGGAGGTGGAGCTGAGGAAGGTGGCGCCGTAGGGGCCTCTAGAGGCGAGGCCCTAGGAATCTCTGGAGGCCCTGGGAGCAGAGCCATAGGAGGCTTGAGAGGCAGAGCCCTGGAAGGCTCGAGAGCCGGAGCCCTGGAAGGCTCGATTGGCACGAGAGGCGGAGCCCTGGGAGGCTCGGGAGGAGGAGCCCTGGAAGACTCGAGAGATTGGAGAGGCGGAGCCCTGGAAGGTTCGAGAGGCTTGAGAGGTGGAGCCCTGGAATGCTCGAGAGGCGGAGCCCTGGAAGGCTCGAGAGGCATGAGAGGCGGAGCCCTGGGAGGCTCTTGAGACTTGAGAGGTGGAGCCCTGGGAGGCTCGGGAGGAGGAGCCCTGGAAGACTCGAGAGACTGGAGAGGCGGAGCCCTAGGAGGCTCGGGAGGAGGAGCCCTGGAAGACTTGAGAGGCGGAGCCCTAGGAGGCTCGGGAGGAGGAGCCCTGGAAGACTCAAGAGACTTGAGAGGCAGAGACCTAGGATGCTCGGGAGGCAGAGACCTAGGAGGCTCGGGAGGAGGAGCCCTGGAAGACTCGAGAGACGGAGCCCTAGGAGGCTCAGGAGGAGGAGCACTGGAAGACTCGAGAGACTTGAGAGGCGGAGCCCTGGAAGGCTCGAGAGGAGGAGCCCTAGGAGGCTCGTGAGGCGCTGGCTCTAGGACGGGCACGACCACTGGTGCTGGCTCTTGGACGGTCACGGCTACTGGCGCTGGCTCTTGGGCGGTCACGGCTACTGGCGCTGGCTCAGGGACAGTCGAGGCTACAGGCGCTGGCTCAGGAACGGTCGAGGCTACAGGCGCTGGCTCACTGACCTCTGAGGTGACAGGCACTGGCTCATTGACTTCTGAGGCGACAGGCACTGGCTCACTGACCTCTGAGGTGACAGGCTCTGGCTCACTGACCTCTGAGGTGACAGGCTCTGGCTGGTTGACCGTGGCATGCGCTGGCACACTGTTCCTGGTCGGCATGGCTTCAGGCTCGCTGGTCGTGGCAGGCGGGGGCTCGGGCTCACTGACCGTGGCTGACGAGGGCTCGGGCTCGCTGACCGTGGCTGACAAGGGCTCGGGCTCGCAGACCGGGGCAGGCGCGGGCTTTGGCTCGCAGACCGGGGCAGGCGCGGGCTCTGGCTCGCAGACCGGGGCAGGCATGGGCTGGGAGGCGGAAGCCCGTCTTCTCTTCCTCCTTCGGGCAGATGAAGTGGAACGCGCTGGCTTGTGGGGGGCGACTAGCATGGGGATGGGCTCGCTGACAGGTGGGGCTGGTGCGACAGGAAGCGCCATGGACGACTGGGGAGTCACCACTGTGGGAGGAGAGGTGGAATCCTCCTCGGCGATGCCCACAGTGAGTGGCGAGCCGCAGACCAGCAAGGTCTCCTCCACGAATTCCTGGAGAGTCCAACCGCGTGTCGCCAGTGGTAACCGCTCCTTAAGCGAACCATCCAGATTACCCCTGAAGAAAACCACCAGGGTTGACTCCGGGAAGTCCGACAAGTGTGCCAGCTCCAGGAAGTCCCGGATGTGGTCTTCCACTGGTCGGTCCCCTTGCCTCAAACTAAGCAGCCGGTAGTTGGCCTGCTGGACCGCTGGATCCATTGTTTGGTCGATTGTTCTGTAATGATGCGTGGAAATAGGAGGATGCAGACGGGGTGTGAATCCAAGTGCAGCCTTTATTACAAGAAAACAGAATAAATAGAACACAGGAACAAAATAAAGTCCACAATGGGAAAAGGCAAACTAAATACTAGGGGATACGGAGGGCGGAGAACGAGAGGGTAACCTCGAACGGACAGACAACAGGGTAACCTTGAGCGGGCTGACAGACAGGCAGGGAAACACGAAGAGAGAGTGGAACCATACACGGGTGAAGACCTGGAACATCAACGATCGACAGGGGAAGGAGAAAACAGCGGGGTTTAAATGGACAGACACGGTGATAACAAAATGACGAACAGGTGCGGACAATAAAGCTGTGATGGGGCCGGAAAGGATGGGAAGAAGGGAAGTGTAGTTTTCCACAGAGACAGTGAAACACGGAGCGGACAACAAGGGAGCGTGACGTGGACGTGACTAGTGACAGGTGAAACAGAAAACATGGTACAGACAACACGGGATCGTGACATGGAACGTGATAAGTGAAAACGGAGAACACGGGACGGACAACAAGGGATCGTGACACGGAACGTGATAAGTGAAAACGGAGAACACGGGACGGACAACATGGGATCATAACAATAGGTAAGGGTGAAAAACAGATCAATATTTAATACAGTTTTTTATTATAAAATCTTCTCCCTGGTCAATTTGCATTTCACATTCAGTTTCTCATTCTCCTTCATCTGTTATTGGTGATTCACATTCTTCATGCATATCGCCCCCTAATGGACAGGGAGGAGAAATTATGGCAAAAGATGACTTAAATAATGATCTGTTTCTCACCCACACATATCATATCATGTTGGTACACATGGATTTAACCACTAGAGTCATATGGATTACTTTTATGCTCCCTTTATGTGGATTTTGGAGTTTAAAAATGTTGGCACCCATTCACTTGCATTGTAAGGACCTACAGAGCTGAACATTTCTTCTAAATGTCTTAATTTGTGTTCTTAAGAAGAAAGAAAGTCATACACATCTGGGATGGGATGAGGGTGAGTAAACCATGAGAGAATTTTCATTTTTGGTTGAACTATCCCTATAATATTTCACTTCACTTTTGTGACCTTCAAATTTGTATTAACTGTTGTAAATTAGGTGGTTTTATTAAAGCAGCAAGGTACTCAACAAGGCTGTGTTATATTGTGAATATGGACCTCTGCATGCTGCATGTTGTGCATTACAAAGCCCAAAGTCATGACTATATTCAAAATGTATCACAGTCTCTCACCTTATTGCTTAAGTATTACAATGATTCATTTATAAGCTTGCAGTTTGGATTGCTCAGAACATTTCAGAGCATGTTTTTTTTTTGTTGTCAATGACAGCATTACAGTGTTAACTAATTTGGCGAGTGCTTCAATAACACAAACACATACACACCTACTATAGATCCAGTCCTGCAATCATCACAGGACCCCTCTCATGCTGTCTTTGTTTAATTTGCAGTTAATATCAGATTTTGCCCCCATTGATTTCTTCTCTGTGTTTTCACTCTAAATAATTCAGTGACATTTTCACCTCTCTCTCTCTCTCTTTCTCTCTCTCGGTATAGTAATTTAGTGCTCAATAAGTGGGGTAAAATTGGACGATTATGGATGGGGCCGGTTTTGACGTGTGGTGGTGTGGATTTTGTCCCCTAGGGGTACAGTGCGGGTGGGTGGGGGTGCCACGGGCAGTAGTACAGGAGAGCTGTGTAAATTTAGACAGACGACAGAGCACTGCAGTCAATCAGAGCAATCAAGACATGCATCAATAGTGGATTCCCCTGTTTGAGCAATGGATAATGGACAGAGACCAGACAGAGAGATTGAGGAAGAACAGAAATAAATTACCATTTTAAATATTTACACAAGTGGTGCTCAAAAATATAAATATAATACGCTTGATTGAACCTAAAACATAACGGTGTTCAGTCTGCTTTGGGGCCATCTATGTGTCAGTGTGCCCTACAAGTTAAGCATATCCAGTCTTTGTCCCTGTTTCCACCTGCTGTTAATAAGCGTTTTCTGTGATCTGATCAAAAGTGGTCAGCCAAGATACATTCCTTTGTCAACCTGGTATGCATCTCAAATGAACCTAATGTGACCACTTGTGATCACATTTTGAGGGGAGTGTCTCTGATTTCATGACGACATTTTATTTGATCTAAGCACAAACATAATTTTGAGTAGAATTATCTGTTATTTCAGTATAACCTGAGCTTTAGATGTGTGTGCTTGTCATCTGTGTCACAGCATGTTGATGTCAGACTCACTAAACAACAGAGCAACAACACTTGTCATTTTTCTGGGAGATTTTAATAAAGCTAACCTCACCTGTGAACTATCAAAATACAAACAACACATGACATGCCCCACCAGAGACAGAAATATACTGGACCACTGCTGCACCACTGTTGAGTATGCATATCACTCTGTCCCGCATGCAGCAACTCTCTTGATCACTGTCTGATACATCTTCTCCCGACCAACAAGCAGAAATCAGCTAAGACTGTAGTAAGGACTGTAAAGAAATGGACCAATTAAGAAGAGCTGAAACTACAAGCCTGCTATGAAATCACTGACTGGAGTGTTTTTGAAGCTTCAGCCACAGGCCTGGATGCTAACAGATACTGTGACATCATATATTAGTTTCTGTGAGGAAATGTTCATCCCTACTAGGATATATTTATCATTCAATAACGATAAACCATGGTTTACTGCTAAACTCAGACAGCTTCGTCATGCCAAAAAGGATGCTTATGTGGCAAAATGGTTTAACTCCCGGTTGTATCGTTGAGTGACAGTTGTGACCGCCAATCAGCGGTGGTTGCTGCCTATTTAGTGCCGGTTAGTAGTATCGTTGAATGTGTCATGTCAAACCCACTACATCCGTGTTTCCGTTTTGTTTATATTTGTTTTGTTGGTTTATTCGCAAGGTTGACGGGATTTCCTCGTTGCTACGTGGCAATCATTGAATTGCACACAAGGATTATTGCTGTCTTGCTCCGCTATTGTTTCATTTGAGTTGGCCTTCAGTTGTTGAGGGACTTGGTTTATTTGTCTATTGTTGATTATTATTTGATTTGAGGGGGTTCTTTTTTATCCGATCGATTACCATAAGCATTAGCCAAGCAGCTGAGGTCATTAAGTATTGAGAAAAACATAGTGTGTGTTCTAATGGAGGTTGCCAACCACTTTTCTTTGTTTTGTGTTTCTTTATTTAAATTTTTTCTTTTTCTTTTGGTCGTTAGATTTGTGTTCAAGTATTTCATATGTTAAATGGTATTTTTGTAATTTTTCATGTTATTTTGGGGGGGGGGTCCTTGTATTGCTGAACTGTGTGTGTCTGTGTGTGTGTGTGTGTGTGTGTGTGTGTGTGTGTGTGTGTGTGTGTGTGTGTGTGTGTGTGTGTGTGTGTGTGTCTTTCAGGGGAAACAGAAATCAGAAATGATGATTTTTAAAAGAATATTTCAGTTCTGTAGGTCCATACAATGCAAGTGAATGGGTGCCAAAATGTTGATGCTCCAAAAAGCACATAAATGCATCATAAAAGCAACCCATACAACTCCGTTTTTTTAATCCATATTTTCAGAGGTGATATGAAAGGTATGGTTGAAAAACAGATCTATGTTTAAGTCCTTTATTGCTTGAAACTCTTCTCCCTGCCCAGTAGATCATTTGAATCACTAAAAACACAAGAAGAAGAATGTAAAAGTGATCTGTTTCTCACCAACACCTATCATATTGCTTCTGAAGATATTGTTTTAACCACTGGAGTCTCATAGATTACTTTTATGCTGACTAATGTGATTTTTGGAGCTTCAAGTTTTTGGCACCCATTCACTTGCATTGTATGGATCAAAAGAGCTGAGGACTTCTAAAACTCTTCAGCAGATGAAAGAAAGTCGTACACATCTGGGATGGCATGAAGGTGAGTAAATGATGAGAGATTTTTCACTTTTGGGTGAACTATTCCTTTAATACCAGGTGGAAACAGGGCCTCTGTCTACCAAGAAAATGATACAAAAATATTGATGACATCATCTTCTGCTTTGGTGCATATATACATTTTCATCCAATAAATTGCTTTTAAGATTGAGAATATGCTCGGTAACCTTTGCTTGGCATCTGCGCAAGGATACTAGGAAGGAATGTGGTGTAACTATTTTTATGTTTACATTGTGTAGAGTTCTGCAAATTCCACCAACAGGAATTATAAGTAGCAAAGAATTTCATCCACCCAGAAAAGTAGTCCCACATTAAAAGGACAATTGAGACAACTTTACAGCTCAAATAATAATAATGTTTTACTGAATTCATGTCAAGAAGTGCTTTAACAAAAATACATTAATCCAATAAATCTGTTTTTAAACTATCTAGGATGTTTGTCTTGTAGGATTCCATTGTAAATGTGCGTAGTGTAAACATATTTTACATCCATTTTAACAAACTGAGGGATGAGTAGAAAATATTTTATGTGTTATATTCCAGTTTAAAAACCAGTGAACATCTATTTACAGCATTTGTAGCATTTTGTTGATTACCAAATATTAAGCTCAATTGACAGCATTTGTAACATAATGTTGATTATCACAAATATTTTTTTTTTTATTATTCTTTAAAACAGCAAAAATTTTGGTTACAGTGAGACACTTACAATGGAAGTCAGTGGGGCCAAAAGCAGAAATATGAAGCATATATTTTTAAAATAGCAGACAAAAAATATTTGAGCTGTGAAGTTCTTTAAATCGTCATTTTTATGGCTGTTTTACAGTTTTAGTGTTTACAGTGTGATGTCGTCATGGCAACAAACAAACAAACTTTACACAGGTTACAAAGGTTAGTAAGTTATTTTATCAGACTGAAATCACATTAACAGGCCTACTGTTCACGTCTTGTGGCAATACTTTTGAAACAGAGAGTATTTTAATGTTTATGGATTGGCCCAATTCACTTCCACTGTAGGTGCCTCACTGTATCCCAGATTTTTTAGAAGGGTAAACAAGTCTATTATTTTTTTTTTTGTAAATCTACATTATGCCACAAATGTTGTCGATTGAGCTTGACTTGTATTGAATATGGGAATATTCCTTTAACAAAAATATGAGCTACATTTCTGCTTTTAAATCAACAGAGACGCAGGCCCTATATGCTTCCACTTTAAGTGAAAACCTGTAACCACACATTCCGTTCTTTTTTAACAAAGAGATAAATATATTTTTTCTGTGCTATTGAAAGGAATATTCCACTTTAAGTTATGCTCTATTCACAACATCTGTGGCATTTTGTTGATGATACCACAGTTAATTCCACACCTCATTTTGTTAAAGCATATACAGAAATGCACATACAATAGAAGTCTATGGGCAAGTGTCCTGAAGGGTTAAAAGGCAGAAATGAGAAGCTTGTATTTTTGTTAAAGAACTTAAATAAATTTTACGCAATTCTTGATATTTACTGAGTAACAATTGTATTATTTGTGCCGTAAAGTTGTTCAAATCGAAGTGGGACTACTTTTAGCAACTGTTGTCCCATAGACTTCCATTGTATATACAGTACTGTGAAAACGTCTTTGTCTAAGATGGTTATTTACTGTATATCTTCAGCTTTAGTGTGTAAATAGGAAATATACATTTTAAATCCTAAACATTCCTTTTGTAAATAGGGAAGAACAGGGAGCCCTGCAACAAATGGGATGGCCCCCACAGAGCCACCAGCTGAACATTGGGTCAGTCTGGGATTACATGAAGAGACAAGCAATTGAGACAGCCTAAATAGATAGAAGAACTCTGGAAAATTCTCAAAGAAGCTTGGAACATCCTATCTGCCAACAATAAAAAAAAAAAATACCCAGGTGTACCTAGGAGAATTGGTGTGGTTTTTAAGGCAAAGGTGGTCACACTGAATATTGACTTTTTTATGTTTACTGGACTTTTCATGACATTAATTGAGTAATGAAAACTTTGTATTGTATTATTTTTGAAGAGATCCTCACTATGCAACATTTTTAACAAATGACTAATTGAAATTATTGTCTGTGGTAATTCACATCAGTGCAAAGTTGTTATCATTAGAGGTTGTGTTGTAATCCAGAAAATTCCTTAATTGGAGTTTTGCTTGTTCTTTTAGTGACTCTGTTCATGAGTGTGTCAAGATAGAAGGTAGTGCAGACGGCCCTCTGATGATGTTGTTCCTGTTGATCTGACCTCTCCTTCACCTTAATTTCCTGACATCACCCTGACAGCTTGATCAGGTCAGCCAGCATTAGGAGAGCATTAAGGCGTTTAGAGAGTACAAGGGCAAATCCAGCTCCAGTCTTACCTGTCTGTCTGAAAGATCTGGGGGACTCGAGGTGTCCCTGGTGGGCTCTGGTTAGAGACAGTTCTCACTGCAGATGACCCGCAGCCATCTCGCCAAGACACAGAACTGACATGCTAATCAATGACGGTCTGTCAGTATGATGGGCTGATAAGACGTGAGGAAAATGACTGGGAATGAACTGCAGTGCTGTGTGTGTGTGTTTCAGGGTGTTGCAGTTGTCTGCTCTGGTTTGGTCCTGCCGTGTCGAGGTACCACAAGGGAAGTGATGCTATATTTGGCCAACAATTTAACTTTTCACGTGTTCCAACTGTGAGGGGTTTGTCAGGATTAATGTGTGTTTAAATTGCATGGAAACAATAGGCTGTAGAGAAGGATGATAATGAGATTACATGCACACATAGACACTTAATTTAATTGTGTGTGTGTGTATATATATATATATATATATATATATATATATATATATATATATATATATATAAGCAAAATCCTCACAGAAACATTTTTGCACTTGCAGATGTTTATTTATGCATTTTTTTTTTTTTATGTTTAATAAGCCCCCAAAACCCCACCACACACAAACACATCAGATTTTTTAGAGACTTTTATAAATTATTAAAAAAATATGAAGCATCTACTGAGGAACAAAACAACTCTCCACTGATTTTGGCTTAATGCTTTTATTTTGAAAATAAATTTGTTACACTTACAGAAAAGAAAATTCAATGCAATCATCCTGGCACACAAGCTGTCACAGATCAAAACAAACACTGTTATTTTATCACTGATGTTGGCGATGTCATCAATTATTCATCAAGTTTTCTTTAATAACCAACCAAATATTGAAAATAATATTATTTAATAATTCATGCACAGAATATGAGTGGGATCACAAAGTTCACAAAACAAAACCAAAATCCCTCTGATTAAAATGAATGCTGTTAATAAACATTAAATTCTAACTTTATTTTTAGATTTTGCATAATTTTCTAAGGACAATATTAATGTTGTTTACTCGTGCCAAACTCTTTTATATCTTTTTGATACTAGGGTGTTGTGGATGGTTTCCAGGGCATTGATATATGGTTGCTAGTGTATTCTGGTTGGTTGTCATGGCTTTGTGATATGGTTGCTAAGTTGTTCTAAGAGGTTCTTACCACATCACTATGGGCTTTTTTTTATTTTTTAAATGTTTCTATGGGTTTATACTGTAATTTGCTCAGATGTTTAAATGGCTTCCACTGCAGAAGGCACATGAGGGAAGCAGCATTTAAAAACAATAGAATGAAATGACACTTAAGAGTATTTGGGTAGATTTGATTCCTTTTGTAGACAAATTAAACAAAACAAAATCACATGACATGGTCTTGGAAGATTTCTCTATGTGAATGATCACACAAATGTAGGTAAACTGAACCAACTCACTAATAACTACACACTTGTGTGTTCATGGTGTCTGATCTTAACTAATTGAACAATGTAACTGGAATTAGCTGTCGGCCTCAAAGTAGGTGGAGCTCCTGGACACACCTAACAAAAGGGGTTTAGCAGCAGGAAAGAGGTTTTCCTGAAAGGTCACCCTGGCGAACCATTATGAACCACCAAAACAACCTCAAAAACACCTTCTTTTTGGACAGATTTTGTTCTAAATTATGTCACACCCTTATGTTCATTGATTTCGTTGATTTGGCCTATATGGATTATTTTATGATGCCTTTATGTGCTTTTTGGACCTTCAGAGTTTTGGTCACCATTCACTTGCATTGCATGGACTTATAGAGCTGAGATATATTCTTCTAAAAATCTTAGTTTGTCTTCTGAAAGTCATACACATCTGGGTCTCTAAATGATGAGTGAATTTTCATTTTTAGGTGAACTGTCCCTTTAAGTCAAAAGAGCCCACCCTCTAAGATTCTGGTCCATAGATATGGTTTGCATTCATCCTTCAGTGTTAGTCTATTGGATTTTTTTCACCTTTTTATTGCCCGCCAGGTGAACATCTTAAATCAGATCACTCTCTTCAACAAGACACATGATTTGAAGTGACATTTATGTCGTAACACAAACACACTGAAGTCTAATGTTTAGGTTAGGAGTTTGTTTAAATACTGATCCTAAGCAAAACACTGCTAATAATGGTTATTCATATGTGATTATTAAAAAATATTTCTCAATAGTATCTCCAGGAGTTATAGACCGAGCAGGCTGAGTGATTATACTAAAATACACATTTGACTCCTCCTCTTACAGCTCTCTCTCTCTCTCTCTCTCTCTCTCTCTCTCTCTGTCTCTCTGGGTGCTGTAAATGAGTTGGGCTAACCTCTCTGACCAAGCTCTTTCCTGTCTCCATTGAACCGCACATCTCATGAAATATTTATGTGCTCAGGAGTGACTGACCTCTCTTCTCCTCTCTTCTTCCTTTTATTTCATTTTTTCCACTCATCTATTCCACAATTCCTATCCTGTCAAGTTCACTCCTGTTCTTGAACTTCTCCTCTGCTCCTCTGCATTCTTCTTAAAGGAATAGTTCTCCCAAAAATGTACTTACCCTCATGTCATCCCAAACCCATCGGCTGTTGAACTCAAAAGGAGACTGCCAAAAAGGAAAAAAAAACATAAAAGCACCATTAAAGTAGTCCATATGACTTGTGCGCTATATTCCAAGTCTTCTGAAGTCTTTTTGTCATTTTAGAGCTAAACAGACACATTCCCTGTTCAGTTCCATTGTATGGAAAAAAGCGACGAGGATTTCCTTCAAAAATTCATCATTTATGTTCCACAGAAGACCATCATATGACATGCACAACATGAACATGAAAGTGTGGTTTGGAACATCATGAGGGTGAGTCAAGAATGACAGAATTGTCTTTTTGGGATGAACTATTTCTTTAACATTTTCTTTTATTTTACCATCCCATTTCCCATTTCTCATCCCATTTCTTCTCCATCCTTCTGTTTTTCTCTTCCATCATCATCTCCTTGTCTGAGGTCATGTCTATAAGGCTGCTGTAATTCTGATGTCATTTCCGGTGGCTCGCGCTGACCTCATACTGCAGGACATTCCATCCTATTTCACTGCGTTTGGTTTGACATTCTAGCACTGTGCCACCAGATCTGTGGCTGGTATCTTGTTTAATCAACACTGATGAATATTTGATGGTGTGGTGGTGAGCACAGGGGTGGCCCAAGCCGGTTCCCTTATTATCCGCACACATATGCACACACATGCACACACACACAGCCTTTAAACCTAAAGCAGAGACACAAAGTTTTAAACTCTAGACTCTGATAAATATATTCCATCATTCACACTAGTTCATGCATATCCAGATTGAAATGTGAAGACTTAATGAGTTCAGAGAGACACAATGTTGGCCCGTCCTGTCAGATCTTGTTTGGGATATGTTTCATGCATAATGTATCACATTAGAGCTATCTTTACCACTACATGCAGACATCTGTGATCGATAAGCCATTCATTGGGATAAATGATCAGCTGCCTATTTTTCCTATGTAGATCTGGGGAAGTCGCTACTAGAGTCACTGGCTTTCACTTTAAAAATCATGGGTCATGGGTAAAAATCCTAAATGGGTTAACAGAAACTTACACAAAAGGTTGAATACAAATCATTGTCACATGAAAGATTACACTATTTTTTCAGTCCTGTGATTTAATCATGTATACAACCTTTTAAAAAGGGGCTATTTATTAGACTATCTGCCAGGAAAATTCATCATTTTATGTAATTTCCACGTGATAACAATGTGTGGGTGAGAAACAGATCAAGTCCTTTTTTTACTATAAATTTTCACTATTGACAAGTACTGACCAGTAGGTGGCGATATGAAAGAAGAATGCAAATTGACCAAAAGAAAAAGAAGAAGAATGTGGAAGTAAAAGTGGAGATTTATAGTTAAAAAAAGGGACTTCAATATTAATGTGTTTCTCACCCACACCTACTGTATTCTGTCACTTCAGAAGATACGGCTATAACCACAGTTGTTTGGTTTTTACTCTTATGCTGACTTTATGTGGGGTTTTTTTACCTTCAATGTTCTGGCCACCATTCACTTGCATTGTATGGACCTAAAGAGCTGAGATATTCTTCTAAGAATAATTTGACAAGAAATATTTATATTGAAAGTAGGGCTTTTGATATCAAGCTTTAATTACTGCCATTAAATATCTGAAATATAATGTGTTAAAAACGTTATGCAATTTATCATGCCTCCTAACCCATATGTAAATTCAGTAGCTAAAGTATGAATTATTTTCTACGAGTCACACAGCACGGGGCAGTCAGCACATCTCAACAAACCTCACAAGCAGCACAGCCACAGAATGAGAGACAGGTTGCGTTCTTGACAGCTGAATGATGCACAGAACACAAGAATACAAGAAGTTTCAGCTACATTTAAGTTAACACAGAGTCCTACAAATATGGCATTCATGGCACTATAAACATGGCACTATGTTTTACATATATGCTATAGGCCGAGAATATAATTAAAATAGTGTTGACGTAACATAAGAACACTTCCTGTGAGAACAGGAAAGTTTGATGAACAATTTAAAATGGGATTGGTTTCGACTGTGGGCTTATGTCTAATGATATGGGGAAATAAATAAAATCTGTTGACTCGTAAACCACTTTTCTATTGTCTAATCAATGCTTTACACGTCTTCCACAATAATGTATTATAATATTGAATTATTATGTATTATTTATATTGAATTATTTTTATTTAGGGACATAACTCAGCAAATATTGATTTATGAAATTAATTTGATTACAAATTACAATCAATTGACAGCCCTAACTAAAACATTGTTGATTGTAGACTTGAGTATCTTGGCAAAGCACAGTTTGAGACATTGTTGAGATCTTTTTTTAAATTCTAGAGGAGACAAATGTGAGATTACTGGCATCTTTTTCTCAGGAGAGCAAAACGAGCAGATTTTAATATATTTTAATCTCATTGCTGTTTATAAGAAAACATTGAGATATTAAAAAGATCTCCTATATGGGAAATTATGTTTACTTTTTGTTATTGTTTCTCTCTCTCTCTCTCTCTCTCTCTCTCTCTGAAGACTGTTCATTGTATCATCTGAAAGCATGAAGGAGAAAATAACATTTCTTTAGAGACATACAGTACATTGTTAAAAATGATCTTCTTGTCAAATAACATCTTGAAAACACTTTCTCCATGCTTTTGGGCAACCAAATGGGTTCAAAACTCTGTCTGAAAGGGCCCATTTGTAAATAGTGTCACACACAGCTGGTTAGTAAATATCTCTGGCTTTGGTGAAGAGGGTTCAGTAGAACAAACGATGAACTCCTGAGGCAAAATGAGGATAATGACAAGGGGCGAGTGTGTTCAATAGAAGGTCAAAAAGTGCAGGGCCCAGGGCCACGAGAGCGTTAAAGAGACAGGATGAGAGAAAGCACTTGACATTTATACAGCCCTTCATAAAGAAACAGACTGACAGCTACTCTAACAATCCAATGGGAGAGTCAGCTCACCCCACAATACTCACGTGCTGAATATTGTTTGGCAGAAACCTTGCCGGCTCTTTCATTCCTGTCATGAAGGTTGCATTTGTTTTGGAGTCAAGCTGTCTGTGATACAGAACACTGTTTGATGCACGGATAAATGCAGAGAAGAGCATGTTTTCATCTGCATAAATACTTTAACCTCTATTTCCTTTTAGCTGCAGTGAATGCTCTGGTTTGGGATAGGATGGGGATTGGGGATTGGAGGGTCAACCTTGCTTATCAAATATTTTTCAACTTAAATGACGGATTTATTAAACAAATAGGTTTTTGGTGTGACTTTGAACCCCTTGTGATTGAAATATGCCGTTGTGTCAACAGTCTGGGCTCCCCTCAATGCTGAAGATCACTGAATAAATACAAGTTGTAAATGAACACAGATCTGGGAGGATTCGCTCCCCCAACCCCCTGCCTGACATTTCCATCCACAGGCCATTCTTCATGGATATTGTTATAACCAATATAGAGCCATGCGTTTGCTCTGTCTGTGCATGTTTCCCATAAAACAGAATGCATTGGTTGCTACAATATAGTGGCCAAATAATTACATTGATTAAAAATAACATCAAATAAATAACAATAAAAAACATTTACATTAGTATATAATACTTATATCATTATATCCTACATGGAATTATTATTTTCAAGCAGCCACATTAAATTTACACGATATATATTTATATATTTATAATAGGGTGAATTTCCTACATTTCCTGGCACTTTTAATTATAATCAAAATGCCATATAACCTGACATTATACATTTATAGAAAGCTTAGGATGGCTCATGTCTTAGTAAAAAGCAAAAATTAAGAAATACTAAATACTGGGAAGAAGAAGCTTTGAAGACACTCTTTTGACCCAGATTTATTTACTTATTTATTTATTTATTTCAACCAATACTAGTAAAGTGGAACACTTAATTTGTTCCCCATTCTTAAACAAGCTAGACAGGGGCCTGCACTTAAATATAGTTTGTTGTTAAGTATTTATTTTGTTTGCAACCTAGGCTTACGCAAACATGAAAATGTCCATCAACTTAAATTCTCAAATTCAAGTTGATAATTCTCCTTAAAATACCCATTAATATGAATCATTTGTAATGTTTTTAAATATGTCTAAACACAGAACGGAAGAAAAAAAAAACAGAAAAAAAAAAAAAACTCGGAAAAATATAAACACAGTGCAGTTGAATTTGTTATTGTTATCATTATTAAGTTATTGCAATTTTGTTGTACAAATATTGTAACTACTCGTTTATTCGATGAAAATGTTTGCATATTGGATTCAAACTTTTATTTAAATTGATCATTTATTATTTAATTAATTAATTTCCATTATGTAATAAGGTACACAGGTGGCTGTCAAAAAGACATTGATATTATTGAGACAAACTGAATTAGGTGCGTTCTACGAATTAATTAGGTAATAAAATATCTCAAATTTAAGCCAAATAAATCTGCTAAAAGGGAATATATCCTGGATAAACACGAGATGATTTTGATTTTACTTATTCTGTCCGATATAAATGCAACATTGGTGCTTCCAAATTATTTTTTTCCATTGAAATCAAACTATGTTCGTTAATATCCAAAGCAGATGGATTTCTGCAGGGAAAGTAAAAATGTTTTAAATGTAATTTCCATTTTATCAAAGATTGTAATGGCAATGATGTTCGTGATATGATCTGGAAGATTCGCAATGCTTTCTTAATGCATGTAATCACCGAAAATAACATGCACATTACGGTTATTGACTCCTTCGCATTGATTTTATTGTTTGGTTTTTTTTACGTTTTTTTTTTTTTTTTTTTTTACTTGCACATCCATCCACAGGGCGCGTTTCTCTTTTAGCTCGAAATGGGTTATAGCTGGTGTTTTTGTTGCTGCTGTTTGTAGCAGCTGAACTTTGAGGGCGGGATGCTGTTGAGTTGTGTTGTGTTGATGAAGTATTTCTTGATTAATAGATCCATGAGGCAAACTGGGTGACATATGGCTCATGAAGCAGCTGGGATCTGTACCTGCGGCATCTCCTCCGGCCATTAACATATTAGAGGCTTTAGTGCAGGCAGAAAGACAGCAGCACCCTAGAGCTGTTTGATATAGACTCCGTGCATTACTCTTCAATCTGCGAGGGAGCTGTTCGTGGTGCTGAAATATGCTTGCGTTAGGTTCTGTGCTGTGAACTGCAGGAAAATGTAGTTTGGAGTAAGTTTTGAATTCATATAGAAAAGAGGATTAGTTAAATCTAATTACAGGGCATGCAGAGTCGGAACACAATCAAAGGAAAATGTAAAAACTTTGTGTTGAGGTCAAATATAATGTGTGTCTGTAGCATCGTGCATCTATGAAAACGAGAAAAAAAAAACGTGATTCGTTTGGTAACATCTAAATGAACTGGTTTTATTCAAGTCAAATATTATTTAAAATGACCGAATTAACCTGACTACATAGGTCAGACAGAAATAGCTCCTTAAGGTACTTTACATTCACAATCCAATTCCATTTTCATTTTTAAAACTGTATCTTTCACGTAAAGAACATGTTTACCTAAAAAAGTGCTTCATGTGGTGACATCGAAAATAACTGGGGAGGGGAAAAACTCAATAAAATCATTTAACATCACTGAATCAGTCTGAATACATTGGTTACACCAGCAAAACTAATTTTAACGATTGCAAGTTACCACTTTTTACAGTGAAAGATTCATTCTCAAATTTTGATCTCAGGACAGACAGGGTAGCCAAATAAAATGCATAATAAAATTTAAAAAATAACATAAAAACGCATGTCGGAATTGGAATGGTTGATTTATAGTATTTCAGTGTCCGTTGGTGTTAGAAAATATATTTGTAAAGATTGCATTTAATAAAGCACCTATTTAAAAGTTGATGTAACTCAGCAACCCTATGGGTGTCGTGCACAAACTCGCTCAATGGCACTCATAATGAAAATGTGCATTACCGAGCAAAATGCACGACCCTATAAAAATACAAATAAGTCCTTCTTTAGTCCAAAGAAAATGTCCATTTATACTCACGCAACAGCGTTCTCCTCTTCGTTGCCAAAAGCCAAACAGTTGCAATAAATGTGTCTTTCTCCAGTAGCACAGCAGCTGCGACCTGCTTTCATCAAGTGCTTCCCTGCAAAACCCCGATAGCTGTCTGAAAATATTGCATTTTATATCAGCAAAGCGCGATTAATATTGCATCACTTACATATAACATATCTTTTTTTAAAGGCAGCAAAATGTAAAGCTCCCTCCCCTGGCCCCCTGAATTTTCTCTTTTTAGCTACACTGGAAAACATCTGCAATGTCACAGTTTTTTTTTATGAATAAACAAACTTTTGAAATTAGACCCATTTTTTGTCATTAATATGAGGAGTGTATTAAAATACTCCTTTAACGCTCTGTTTTTTTTTAAACTCCCCTTGACACTGTTTGGAGACGGACTGGTCTCAGGCTTCATTAAATGTTTATTGTCAGTTCGGAGGGGCAGAACCCAACTTCTGTTAAAAAGCCTTTTGGTTCTGGGAACTAATAATCCTCATATCCGTTTGAGATATCATACGCACACACATTCTGATGGAGTTCTAATGTGATACTCATGTGGCCTCATTTAGCAGACAAGTGCACGGCCAAAATTTCCATTTGTTTGACACACTAACATCCCATTAGGGCGCCGATAACAATTACTGAGCTTTTTAATTGGTGCCTTGTTGTATTCCATTTATTAATTTTTCCAAACCACAGAGCATGAATTATTTAATTACCCGTAGTAAGGGTATTTAAATTTAATACCACCGTAAAACCAAGGCCGAAAATGACATGTAGCCTAAGAAAAATCATTTGAAAATGATTATTATTATAATAATATTATTATTATTATTATTATTGAGTCTCTTAAGATGTACCCTATTTCACCGAATAGAATTTCTACATTTATTTTCGCAGTAAAATTGTGGTCTAACAGAATGCAAAACCTCAGCTAGTGTGTTACAGTCTAGACTAAGAATTACAGACCATGGAAATGAAGCGAAATAAAATGTATAAATAATGCATGCTTTCTGGAGTAATGACTGCATATGAAAGATTTGCGCTCATAAGGAAACCAATCAAGTGACTGTAAAGGAAAGAAAGAAAGAATTCTGGGAACTCGCTATGTCATATAGTTATTGGGCCAATTTCTCTTTTATAAAACGTGTGTGTCTTGGGTTCAATTCTTTGCGCTACTGAATTTTCCCAAGTGTGATTTTATTTCATACTAGTGGTCTTTTGGGGAAGAGTATTTCAGTTCGATATTTCATTAAGGCACAAAACTTTTTGGTCCTTCTGTTTGCCATTTTTCATGCTATATAAGCCTACTCTATCTATATATATCATTCAGGACTTTTTAGGCTATTAAAAATGAATATGTTTAGTTATGTAGCTGTGAATATGATTTAGTGGATTGTGCTGATATTTTTTAATAACCATAATAACCATTAATTAATTGTACATTTCTCCTTGGTGTATAGGCTGACTAGCTAAATAAGAACAGACTTAATACAGTAACTGAATATGTGTGATCATTACAGGCCTATACTCAGGCCTGACTGCCTATACTGTAGAAAGACATATGCATCTGCTATCCACCCAAAAAGAGCCGTGACTTTGATTTTCCATCGTTTATTGAGAAGATTGCTGGGACTTGTGCCCCTGCAGCTGGATTTGGCTAACAGAATGGAGAAACATTTGGATGATCAGATGGTAAAGACAGCAGACTGTTGGACAGGTGCACAGATATGACAGAGTGAGACGTCTCGTGATGCGCACGTGGCCACTGTTTGTAAACATACTTGTGCACAAAATAAAATCATAACTTACACTTTTCCCCCGAACAATTAACACGACAAACAACGTTGTATCTTTATGTGAAAACAGGCATTAAAAAGTGACTTACACCATCCACAAAGGTCTACCAGTAGATACTCTATGTAGTGCTTGGAATAAAAATAAAAAAAAAAGAATACAAAATAAATTCTCAATGCATAGAATGTTTGCACTGCAAACCAAAGTACACAAAACAACGAAATTATATCTCAGGACAACTTTCCTTTAGAATGCAATAGAATCACCTTGATCATGCGAGTAAACCAATATTCACCATTAACATTTTCAAATGAAATGTCAGAGGGAAATTCCAATTTGCAAAAAAAAAAAAAAAAAAAAAAACTTTGCTCGTTGAGCAAGTGTCATTAGTATATATATACAAAAGCATTTAATATAACTAACCAATCTAAATAACAGTAGATCTCAGTGCAATTTCAACAAGCGGTGGTTGCCACCTTTATTTCGCACTCTTAAATTAAAAGGGACTCTGTATACTTTCATTCTCTCTCCATTTTTAGTTCTGACCTTTGAAACATTGAATGATAACATTTACTGGATGATAAACGGGATCTGCTTTTAACACATTTACTAATCAAAAATATAGCAGTTCCCTATTATGAATGAATAAATACACAAATGTGCAAAAAATAAATTAATGGATTAATAATAAATAAATTAGGATAGAATTAAACTATGAGGTAATCCATCCATGGCTATTTTCATTATTTCGAATAACATCATAACGTCATTGGGGCTAAAACAAATCTTGCTCAAATAAAGCTGGATTTATTTATCTAATGTCACAATGATATTGGAAATATTTACCAGGAGTTCGTCTGGATTACCTGTTATTTGCATACTTCACATTCACTTCAGTACAGTGAAAATAACAAGGAGTTTTCATAAAATAAAACAGTAATAATATTTGTCATGATGAGCACACGGATTTGAATACCAGCAGAGCCAAAGCGATATTCCTTGGTCCCCAAAACGCAGTCCAACATTTGATTAGATTTTTTTCTCGAAGTAGTCAATCAGTGAGCTGCCGAAAATTTCAACCTCTTTTGTTTTTGTCTTTGGTTGCAAAACCATACTCGCACCACATTCTTTTTAAGGTCCAATTTCTCAGCAATAGCCGCGATTTTCTCCGAAGACGGCCGAGGCTGGACCGCGAAATAAGCTTCCAGAGATCGTTTCTCCGGAGCGGCTATGGAGGTCCGCTTGCGCTTCTTCTCGCTCCCGTTGAAAATGTCGGGTTTGCTCATTTTCTCCCGCTGGGCGCCCTCGGCCTCTTCCAACCACGCCTGAAGGATGGGTTTGAGCGCGATCATGTTGTTGTGCGACAGAGTAAGTGACTCGAACCGACAAATGGTACTTTGGCTCAGTGAGCCCACGCCCGGGATCTTTAGGTTGGCCAGGGCGCCCCCCACATCCGCCTGAGTCACCCCAAGTTTGATCCTCCTCTGTTTGAAACGCTCCGCGAACGCCTCCAGCTCCCTCGGGTCCGTGTCAGAGTCGTTAATAGAGGGCAGTCCGTTGTTAGTGAGTCCCGGTGCGCACTGATGCGCACCGCCGTGGTGGCCCGGTAAGAGCCCGTGGTGGGTGAGCGGCGAGTTCATGTTCATAGCAGCCTGGTGGGACAGGTGGGTCAAGCCGTGCATGTGGGAGTGCGGGTGGGCCGACGTGGAGATCAAACCCCCGCCGCCGCCCCCTCCGCCGCCTCCGCCAGCTCCTTCGTGCGAACTGGGCATCAAGGTGAGCGACGGAGAGCTGATGTGGTCCATAAGGTCGGGCGGCTCCAGGTTCTGGTGGTGGTGATGGTGGTGATGATGGTGGTGGTGGGCGAGTGGCACGGTGGACGTGGACGAGCATGGCACAGTGTTCATCGTGTGGTACGTGGCGTCGGGCTTGAAAGGGTGACTCTTACCCTGGGACACGGCGATGTCCACGGCCGCCAGAGCTTCGGCGCGGGCCAGGAGCGTCTCATCTAAGCTGGCGAAGATGTTGCTCTGCAGCTGCGGTGTGAGAGAGAGAGAGATAGAGTGAGATATGTCAGCTAGGGAATAGTGTCAACACAAAACACAGAGAATATTCCTTTTAGAGGCTTCCAGTCAAAAAAAATTAATACAAAAAAGGCTGAAGCCGGAGCCTTTTGTGAGCATGCCTTCAGAAAAGATCACAGACGTGCAGATGATGGCTGTGGAATACATGAAAAAAACATTAAGGCAGTGTGTGCCTCGCAGCGCTCCTTATTATTGTGCGCTCCTCATGCACAGAGGAGAAACCAGGAGACGTAGAAGAAGAGAGAAGTTTCATGCTCGTTTACCTGTGGAGTTTGTAGGCAGGCTCTCCTGATCGCTTCCGAGCTCGAGTGTAGAGTTGTGTACTTGTGCTCAGGTAAAGTGGGGTGCATGGCGAAATGAGGCTGTTTGCTGTTCATGGACATCATGTTTGCGAGGGATCCGGTTCAGATAAAGTGCACAAAAGGGCTCTAGGAACACAAACAAAACAAATCCAGTCTCCTCGTCCTCTTCTGGTGTCCTCGAGCAGTCAGGCGGATGCAGAGGTTGTTGGCTGCGGAGATGCCTGCAGTGGCTCTGTCTCTGTTTGGTTCTGCTGTGTGTGGATGAGGAGCGCGCTTACACCTGAGTCTCTCACATCTCGTCCGGCAGACTCGCTTATTCTCGCGAGACGAGCGCGATTAACTCTCTACTCTTGCCTCTCCCTCTTTCATTTCAGCTCATGTCCCCTCAAACTGCAAACCGGCCCGGCTTAATAAAGCGAGGGGGGCTTCCACACCTGTGGATTTGGCGCACATGCGTGCTGCCTGTATTTATACAGCTTGTTATATTGTAGCAATTACATATTAAACAGTTACAATATAACCACTAACGTTCGATATGCAAATGTGGGTTGAATGAGTGAAGATAGAACGCTTGACGGAAATAATTTTCAAATAATTGTTTGTCTGTTTTTAATCACATTACATAAAATACATAAAAGAAAATATTATATATATTATTATATATATACGGATGTATTAGCTTGGCATGTTTTATAATAAGTAACCGTATAAATGCATAAAAAAAGCAAAATAATTGCAAGTGAATACATAAAACTCAGTTTATAAAGAAATAAATGTATTCAAGTGTCTTTATAATTTCATTTTTATTCCCATAAAATGCAAAAGAAACCCGTTCAAATAGGCCTATATTTGATAGATTCTCAAATAAATTATATAAATTGAAACATTTCAGAAATATCAAAACAATGCGTATCCGTGTATTCGTTTATTTCCGTTTCAAGAGAATGTTTATGCATGCTTCAAAATGTAAATATTAGTCATGTTTATTCAAGTCCTGGTGGCACCGCCTTGATTGATCACACAACTTTAACTATCATGTATATTTTACTAAACTCTAATCACTGCATGAATGTTTAATTGCCAAACCGTTTCCAGTTGGAGCTAATGAAGTGTTAATTCACTAGGCTTCATTAATTCCTAAAAAGACTGCATATTGTGGATATTGAATGGTTCTGTTTAGTATTCTGGTGATGACACAATAATTCACCACCAAACCAGACGGACATTGTGTTTGTATGCACTATTAAAAATACTATGATTACTGTTGTTATAACATTATATCATCAAACTACTTGAAAATGGCACTTACAAATTCATGAAAAATATTTAGATAGTAAGAACTTCAAAAAGCATTTATAATATTTTTCCTTTATTGTTTATTGTATTACATGCATTTAATCACATTTACCAACTTTTACTTTTCTTATTACATTTTAATGAATATTATATGAATATTTATTTATTTGATTGTAAATTTAATTTGGCATGGGCATTATCACAAGCTCAAAAACCAACCATAGTTCCCCTTGCGATCCCCTGGTTGAAAATCCTGTTTTAAAAAAATAGGAAATGATATTCAAACTCTCTGCTCAATTTGTATTTATTGTTTTAACAGTTCAAATTCAGATTTTAGTCAAGGTGACAGCCTTAGAATGGCACATAAATCTGTACAACTACCAAAGCATTCAAATTCGAGAGAACAATATTAACACCTTAAACACTTAGGACACCAAAGCTGTTAATATACAGTATCATCATCCAGCATACACTACTGTCATCATAATGAACAGTGAGGCAAATTCATGAGCCCTGAGGGAAAAGGCTGTAAAATCTAGTTGAACTTTCACTAAAAATTTGCCACTGAATCAGATCAAAATGGAGAAAAATATTTCAAATATTTCTGCTTCTACTTGAGTTTGGAGAGTTTGGAGGGGCTGGAGATGTCTAATCCTGAGGGATACTTGCGTTTGGTGGACTGCCCAGGATTTTCCACCAAGGCTTCAACTCTCTCGCTACACTCAACAAATGAAACTTTCTCCTCAGAAGCCGTAGCAGCATCATCATGATGTGCACTGTGGGTGTTCTCCTGTGTCGGTAATGTGGTCTGGTGCTCTCTTGCAGGTCCAGGATCAGCCAAGAGGTTGCTAGAAAAATCCAGTACTGGAATTTGGGAGGCATCAAAGTCTGGCGACTGTGAAGTTGATGCCAGAGGAAGGTGAGCTACCAGACTGCCAGAGCTCTCGCCTTCAGACATCATAGAGTCGAGCTCTGAGATCTTGTCCAGGTATGCTGCATCCATACAAGCTTCACTGTTGCCCTTTGGGTCCTTGGTTGAAGAAGTGGTCTCTGGTAGCTTTAACTTTTCTTGGTTTTCATCCAGGTGGGGCAGCTCAGGTCTGTGGTCCATCCAGCCCCCACACAGCACCTCTTTGTCCGAGTTCACAGTGGGGTTCTGATTGAAATGACTGCTCTTGTTGACTTGTAAGGTTCCTGGGCTTTGGTTGGCTGAGTGTGAGCTGGTCGAGCCTTGACAATCATCAAAACTGAGTCTTCTCAGGTAAGTGAGAGGTTTGAGACCTAACTTTCTGTCACTACAAACCGCAGGACTCTTCAAGCTCAGAGATCTGAGAGCCGAGGAAGGCGTAGAGGGAACATCCTTGAGTCCATCCTTCAGTGGAGTCAAAGTCCCTCCTAAAAAACCTACCCTTTGGCACACATCAGATGTTGTCAAGAGGCTCCCATGGTTGTTGGGGAGCTCAGTACACTTGCTGTCCAAGTCTGTAGAAACAGAAGTCTCCTCCATTTCACTCAGGCTCCTCCGCATCAGGGTGATTCTTTCAACCCCTCCGTTTTGTATCCCCCCAGAGGCGGTGTTTTCTTCAGAAGGAAAGCCGGCCCTCTGGTTCTGGGCTTCCAGCTCTTCAATGTATTTATCGCTGCGCTCCAGAGCTCTTTTCAGCTGGGCCACATCCCGCTCATACTGCTGAATTTTAGCCTCGAGTGCTGCAACCGTATACCTGCCGAACCTCAAAGTGAAACATAGACAAGCCATGTAAAAACACAAAAAATGTATCTGTACATAAATATAGTTCCAAAAGTTTGAGACCACTAGTGAAAATAAAAAAATTAAGCATATATCAAAACTTTCCATTACAAATAATATTATTCGCATAACAATGAGTGAAAAGTTTAATAAAAAAAAATAAATAAAAAAAAGACAAGAATTTCATAGTATCTCACACTTTTGCTTTAATGACTGAAAACAAAAGTTTTGCCAAATCTGACATGCATCCCAACATGATTTGAGAATGTTCCAAAGATCATCTTGCAACTCTCTAAAATGCAATAAATCACTCTTACATGAGCCAAATTCTGCATTATGTAACTAAAATGTCTATGATTAGCCTCTGGCTGGTAGATGTCCAGATTTCACTCAATAGTAATTGAGTAGTATATTGGCAAAGTTCAGCATCCCTTCAAGAGTTAAAGTTTGATTTGACTCTCCGTGTTATGTGTGTCCAAAGAGATACACGTAATTCAATGCAATTCCATGTCTCTTAACACACTTTCTGTTCTTAACCCGTTTATACACACCCCCTTTTTGAGCACAAACCATGAAAATGACATACCTGAACTTAAATGGTTGTGTTTACTGGACTCTTTGGAGTATGGACACAGTTGTAGTATCTTTTAAAAGAAGACACTTTAGGCTTTAATTCCCATTTCATTAATTTATAAGAATTAATATATGTTGTTATTTTTTTAAAGTTAGAGAAGTTTATAGTAATGGAAATATTTTGTGCTGAACATGTTTTTATCATCTAAAAAAACAATAATAAAAGTGCTAAAACAACCCAGAAATACAAAGTTCTCAAAGCCACAAGTCACGTTTCAAATTTGAAGATGATCTAACAAAAAATGAGGTTCCTGCAAGCTTTTCCCTCTGAAAATTGCTGCCGGTGTACAGTGTAAAATTAAGGCTCCACCTTTCAAGTCTACACAAAATCTGACTGCATTGCTATTTTTTTATTATGAATAAAACTACGCCGTATTTTTAAAAACAGACTTTGGAGACACACTCATTTTGTTTACGGGACTCTAATATATAAGATGATATACAGTTTTACAACATGAATGCTGCTCAGATTGCATAGTTTGTTGAAGAACGATGTCGAAGAGTTATTCTTTCAGGCGAGATCTCATGTAAACAATGGATAATATATCAATATTTCTCAGATTTATCACTTTTATGGACAAAACGTGCTATTGGATGTTTTTCAATGAATGCTTGCCATAGACAATTGACCCAAGTGTGGCGAACTGGATTCGTCTGGCGATCACATTTTCATAACAAAAGGTATGAAGTCCCGTTTTGATATTGCATGTTTTCATTTGTACTCCTGGCACAAATAACTAAATTGTTGTTTCTGCAGCATTGCTATCGTGAAACAGAGATCAGATATTAATGTTGAACCCTTAGACCTTTGAAAAGATGTATAATTTGTTAACATTAATTACATTTATAGACGGTAAATTATATATTAAATGTAAGCAGAGTGACATCACCACCGCATGGGGGAAATGCATATCAACAGGTTAACAATCAACTGTTGTCTGTCAACAACAAAAAATAAAATTTCATTTTAATCATAAATAGCACACATGAGGTAAAGAAGACATTTTAATTCTCTGTTGTTAAAATGCGCTCAATTACAGGCGCTCTTCAAAGAACTGCCGGTTTTCTTAAAGAGAAAGTACCAATTTTTAGCATGTTCTACAAAGCAATATAAATTGCATAAATTATGCATTAAACATTAAATATGAAATATAATATATGCAATATAACTTCACATTTATTGGTGGAATACATGGATTTGTACATTTAAAAAAAAGCTAAAATAATAAAATTTGTAAAATGTATATTCTCGTTACATACCTAGTTAGAAAGTCCACTGTATAATTAACAGCATTAGCTGGGAGATAATTTCTTTGATATGCAACCATAATGGACATTGTAACAGAAATATACACATTTGAATCAATATCAAATCGAGAGCTTGTGAATAGGAATCAAATTTAAATGAGAAACCTCTATCAATATCCAGCCCCAGTTAACATGAAATCATTCGATTATTCTCCACTTCTGACGTTAAAACGTAAACAGGCATGCAAACTACACTTAAGAACCAGTAATAACGGCGGTAAAGGTCTTTATATGCAATCTGAAACTGGGCCAAAGGCCAAAAATCAATGTGTGCTAATCAGTTTTTTGCTCAAATAATTTATGACCAATCCCTGATAAAGGAATCCCGTTTAAAGCATTTATATAAATTTAGAAGCTGTCAGCATATTAATTAAAAGATTGTGCATGTAAATGTGTCACAAATATGCTTACATTTAATTAATGAACAAGATAAAATGCAAAAACTAAAATATTTTATCTCCATTATATAGCACAGATTTTCATTGTTTAAAATTGTCCCAAATCCTGAGCATTTCTTTACTTTCAAGTTTATACATATATATCATTTATTTAAACACAATCTGAATTTCAATGTGGTCTCAAACTTTGGACCCCACTGTAAATTATTGTTACTGCATAATTATACACTGTAATTTCAGCAGCAAATCATGTACCAAAAATTATGAAAAAATAAATAAATAATGTACAACTCAAAAGTTGAACACTTCACCAACAGTATATACTATTGTGCTTACTTTTGGGGAGACCTGCTGTCCACTTCAGCTTTTAAATGCATATTTTCCTGGATAAGGTCAAAATTCTGGGAGCGCAGTGTCTTGTTTGCCTGAAGGAGAGAAGCATGTTTGCTTTTAGAATGGCTGCTGTTGTATTTCTGAGAACTTCATAGACTTGCTGTGCAAAGAGCACAAATAACACAAATTATTTTCCCCTTACAGTCAGGTAAAATTCACATAATGTATAGAGAAAAGATGGGACTATACATTTCGTATTAGGGATCAATAAAGTATGTCTATGCATCGACCAATTAAGTCATAAATTACCCCATGAAATCATTTTTTTTTAATCCTTTTCACTATTTAACATATAACAAATAAACTTGGTTTCAATGCTTAAATGATGGCTTATAGTGTAATTATGATCAACGTTAATTCTAAATATTTTTATAAGAGCAATCACAATCAAACCTCTTTCAGCCTGTCGAGATCCTGTTTGACCTTTCTGTACAAGTCATTGGCAGCTCGTAGCTTATTCACCGACTCCTCCAGAACTCTTGGTTCAACAGTGCTGGTTTCACTCTTTGGAACCAAGACAGTGCTGGGTTCCAAAGCCGTTTTAAGTTGCATCTCAAGGCTCAGGTTTTTGCTTTTCAACTCTTCGTTCTCTTTCAAGAGGGTTTCAATTTCATCCTGAAAGATTATTCCTAAGTTCAATTTCATACATACATAGAATTCAAACATGTTTTAATGACTGCGTTAAATCAAAATTTTGATTTAGAGTTTTGTAGCTTTTAATTTAAAGGAAAGTTCACTCAAAAATGAACTCATCCTAATGCCCTGATGTGTATGACTTTCTTTCTTCTGCAAGACCACAAACGAAGATTTTTAGAAGAATATTTCAGCTCTGTTCATCCAGTCAAGTGAACGGTGACCAAAACTTTGGAGCGCAAAAAAGCACATAAAGGCAGCATAAAAGTAATTCATACAACTCCAGTGGTTTAATCCATGTCTTCAGGTGTCATGAGAAAAAAAACAACAATATTTATGTCCTTTTTTTTTTTTTTACAATAAAACTCCACTTTCACCAGTCCTCTTAATGCTACGTTCACACCGGACGCGAATAGCGCGTCAAATTCGCGCCTACCGCGTCTAGTTATACGCTTGACCACTTTGAATCCATTCGCGTATCAAGAGCGAAATTGACGCCAGAAACAAAGTTTGAGGCGAAATTACGTCGCGGATGAATCCGATGACGGCCATCTTTTTACAAGATGGCTGATGTTGATCGAGCATTCGTGGAGAGAGTCACCGCTCTGTATTTGCTCTGGAGAGCAGAACAGCGGCGTATGGGTCGTCGTCGCCATACTTGGGTCCACCAGCGAGGGGCGCGGGACATGCTGGAGAGGAGCCACTGCCAGGTCTGGGTCGGGTTGCGGCCAACAACTCCTCCAGAGAGGCACTCCGGGTGCACACTTCTCGGCGGAGGGAGCAGTACCATGGCAGCTGACAGAGTAGCGTTTGAAGTCCTCCTCATGACTTCCCCACAACGGCTCTTTTAAGAGCCACCCACAAACCTATAAAGAGCTAAACTATCTAAAAATAGTCCATTATTATTATATTTTGTATTTTTTTTCCCAGGTTGTCAGCCCCAGTTCCAGGATGTCAGGTCCACAACATGCACATTTATTAAGTTGAGACTTTTTAAAAATGTCAGGTTTTCCATGGTAGTATATCAGGTTAAATTATTTATTTATTTTTGTTTTGATGATAAATGGAGCCAGCCTCCAAAAGTAATTAACCTGTCCTGTGTTTTTTTCCTTATTCAACACTGTCCAGACACTAATGTTGGTTGTCTTTACATTACAATAATAATGAAAGTTTACGCCACTTTACCTCCTGAGTGACAGCAGGCAGCTAGGCTCCTGATTGGTTAACGCGGCGCAATTGACGCCAAAGTTCAGATTTTTCAACTCGGGCGGCAGACGCGACTCGCGTCAAACGCGTGAATGCACAAAATGCACCATTCACGCGTAACGCGGCAGACGCTCAATTCGCGCGAACTTGACGCTGAATGAGGCGTATTCGCGTCTACGCGCCGCGCTCTACGCCTCATTCGCGCCGCAGGAATTTTTCACGGCGTAACGCGTCTTTGCATTCACTTAACACTGAAATCACTCGCGCCTGACGCGCTATTCGCGTCCGGTGTGAACGCAGCATAAGAGCTCTCTTCTCTCTTAAGTGTTGTTGTTCTTTTGTTTTTGGTGATTGGCATTCTTCATGCGCATCATCACTTACTTGGCAGGGAGGATCACTTATAGTAAAATGGGGTTTTAATAGTGATCTGTTTCTCACCCAACCCTATCATACCACTTCTGAAGACATGGATTAAACCACTGGAGTTGTCTGGATTAATGTTATGCTGTCTATGTGTGCTTTCTGGAGCTTCAAAGTTATGGTCACCATTCACATGCATTATATCGACCTATAGAGCGGAGATATTCTTCAAAAAAATCTTCATTCGTGTTCAGCAGAAGAAGAAAAAAAAGACATCTGGGAATGCATGAGGATGAGTAAATGATGAGAGAATTTTCATTTTTGGGTGAAATATCCCTTTAAGGTCTGACTGGTATATCCCAGTGTACTCCTAGTGGACAAAATAATTTTGGTCTAAAAGAATGTTCTCTAGAAGTGGCAATCTGGTCAACTGATGAGTTAAAAAAAAAAAGTGTTAAAACTTCCGGTTAATATTATTTCCTGTTAATTTGTCATTTTGAATACAATGTATTTCATGTAGTAATTCAACTAGGCTTTCTTTGCACAGTATACAAACAACATACTGGGTGAAAATGAATAGTATATAAGTGTGTTGTTCCAAACATTACCTTGACTTTGTTGGCTTTAACTGAAAGGATGAGACATTGGATATATCCCACTCCAACTCCCCCGTTTAATAGGAAATACAAAAACATAGGAAAGAAAATTGTGTTTGTCAAACCATTTTATAGGGTCTTTAAGCAAGAGTACCTCATATTCTCGCAAAAGCAAATCCCCTCGAGTTTTTCGTAGGCGTCTCTTAACAGAAAGGCTCTCATTGGTCTCGCAGTCTGTTGTTGCTCCTGCGAGTATACGTGTAAACACACGCAAAGAGATAAAGACAATGATATTTAATCCATTCACACTCATCTCAACTGGAATTAACATGCACTCATGTCAAATCCATAGCGTTGGCATAGATGCTCAAATAAACATTCCACATCTAAATTACAGCTCTATATTCCAACAGGAACAATGCATATGCAATACAAACAATATACAATAATATTGTGATTTCCTTTACCAATGATCTCTCTGCAGGGGTTTTCTGGGGTGATGGCAACTCTGCATGTGGGACACTGGCTGCTTTTCTCCAGCCAAACTTTGATACAGTTGGAGCAGAATACATGGTTGTTGCAACAAATGACCGGCTGACGCACCTTTGATGCAAAAGAGCAAACCAGCAGGTAAATTCAACGTCACTATCATTAGATGTAGAAACAAACTAATGAAAGTAAGTAAACGCTTTATTATAGGACATTCTTGGAGCTAGCGAGCCCAGTTTATGCATTAACTATCTGATATTAGCATCTCAGTAAATCAATACATGTGAAAAGAGTTGTGCATTACGTTATATTGACAATAACATTCAAGATTGAGATGCAACAACTTTCTAACAAGTCCACGCGTAATATGTATAACTGTAAAATAAAAGTTACCTTTCCGAGGCAAATCTGGCAGGATATCGGTAAAGTGAGAGAAATAGTGACGTTTTGAAAGTTTTGAGCCATGATCGAGGTGTAAAATAAAGTCTTTACATGAGTTAAGTGTGAAACACGTTAATTCGAATCTCCCTCCAGGAGAAACAAAGTAACAACGAGCGTGAAGCCCACGGACTACGGCAAGCGTAGAGTAATAAACTTTATGGCAACGCCTTTCTTAGTCTGTAAGATTCAGAGTCTGTACAGCTTTTATGAAGTGTATTTATTTAGTTATTTGCTTATTTATTCCAAAGTCTTGTACTCGTGAAGATAGTTTAAGTTTATTTCAAGATTAAAATCAAATGTTATTGTTGTATTGGTCCTTTAATACAGTAATTTATTAAGATCATGTCAAAATCTAAAATTTGCACTGCTCAAAATGGATCTTAATATACATACATAACATCGGTAACCTATAACAACAAAAACAACAAATAATAATAAGTTAGTTATAATAAATAAATCAATTAAAAATGAATAATAGATCATTAATTAATAATGAAGTTTAATTTAATATGAATATTATACAAAAATAGCACTTGATAAAGAAATAAAATAACATTGTAAAATAGAAAAATAAATCTGACGAAGAATATAAATATTTACACCGATCAACCACAGCATTAAAGCCTAATATTGTGTTGGTCCCCTCGTGCTGCCAAAAGAGCACCAACCCACATCTCATCACAATTACCTGTGGTAATTGTGAGTTACCGTAGACTTTGTCAGTTCAAACCAGTCTGGTCATTCTCTGTTGATCTCTCTCATCAACAAGGCATTTCCATCCACAGAACTGCCACTCACTGGATGTTTGTTGTTGTTGTTGTTTTGTTTGTTTGTTTGTTTGTTTGTTTGTTTGTTTGTTTGTTTTTGGCACCATTCTGAGTAAATTCTAGATACTGTTGTGTGTGAAAATCCCAGGAGATCTCCAGTTACACAAATACTCAAACCAGCCCATCTGGCACCAACAATTATTGGACTGGTTTGAGTATTTCTGTAACTGCTGATCTCCTGGGATTTTCATGCACAACAGTCTCTAGAATTTACTCCGAATGGTGCCAAAAACATTCTTGTGTTTTCCCCCCAAGGTCTCTTATTTTGAAATTTATAAGAGACTCTTTGTTTGAAGTTTTGTGTCATCCTCTGTTATGTCTGTCTTCCTATCCATTGCCCTAATTGTATTCCAGGAGTTCCTTGTCTCCTTGTTAGCCCTAGTGTATATATATCCTATTGTTCCTTGTTCCAGTTTTGGTTCTTGTTTGTATGTAGTGCGTGTGTAGCCAGCATTCTGATGTTGAGTTTATTTTACCTTCTTCATATAATTCCTTCATTGTTGTATCTCCTTATTTTTTTTTTAATTAAAGTTCTACTTTTGGATCCTCACTCTCTCGCCTCTTCTCTTCACAACCCTGACAGAAGAACCGACCTACATTGTGGATCCAGCAGAACAGATTGATGGCTTTCCCAATGGTACACTCCTGCAGCTTAGTACTGCTCTATTTTTTTGGAAACTAGCCGCTCAGTTGCATTGGCATGAGAGATAACCTCAGGACCATGTTCTGGATGAGATTTAATGGCCCTGTGAGGAAGCTAGTTCCTTTAAACTGTGATGGTCAGTCTCTTCAGGATTTCATGGCTGAAATCATAAGGGCTGACCTGCTCTCAGCTCCGATGGTCCTGGAGACCCCTTAGATGGAGGCCCCTCTACTCCTAGCTCCGGTGGTTACAGAGACCCCCTCGACTGATGCCCCTCTGCTCCTTGCTCCGGTAGGCCCAGAGACCCCCTCGACGGAGACCCGCTCTTCCCGCTCTTCCTCCAGCCGCTTCTCCTGATAAGTCTTCCACGGCTCCATCCTCTGAGCCTTCCATGGCTCTACCCTCGTGTCTTCCAAGGCTCCGCCCTCCAAGTTTTGCACGGCTTCACATACTGCTACTCCGTCTGCTCTGTCTACTGCAGCTCCGCCTCTTGATAATCCTGCAGCACCTGTGGCTCAGTCCCCTAAGACACTAATAGCTTACAGATGGTAGGCAAATAAGGTCACGGTTATAAAAACTTAGGACACTATAGAGAACTTTCTACTGACTCTGGAAAAACACCAAAAGAAAGATGCTCCAAGTCCCTGCTCATTTGCATGAACGTGCCTTCTGCAGAGAACTGCAGATGTGGCCAGGGTAATAAATTGCAATGTCTGTACTGTGATACGCCAATGCTAAAGGGAGACGGGAAGGACAGCTGATTGTCCTCGCAGTGGCAGATCATGTGTAACAACACCTGCACAGGAACGGTACATCTGAATATCACACCTACGTGACAGGTACAGGATGGCAACATCAACTGCCTAAGTTACACTAGGAATGTACAATCCCTCCATCAGTGCTCAGACTGTCCGCAATAGGCTGAGAGAGGCTGACTGAGGGCTTGTAGGCCTGTTGTAAGGCAGGTCCTTACCAGACATCACCGGAGACAATGTCGCCTATGGGCACAAATCCACCTTTGCTGGACCAGACAGGACTGGCAAAAAGTGCTCTTCACTGACGAGTCACAGTTTTGTCTCACCAGTGGTGATGGTCGGACTTGCGTTTATCGTCGAAGGAATGAGCATTGCGCAGAGGCCTGTACTCTGGAGCGGGATCGATTTGGAGGTGGAGGGTCCATGTTCTGGGGCGGTGTGTCACAGAATCATCGGACTGAGCTTGTTGTCATTACAGGCTATCTCAATGATGTGCGTTATAGGGAAGACATCCTCCTCCCTCATGTGGTATCCTTCCTGCTGGCTCTTCCTGACATGACCCTCTGGCATGAGAATGCCACCAGCTGTACTGCTCATTCTGATTTCCTGCAAGACAGGAATATTAGAGTTCTGCCATGGCCAGCGAAGAGTCTGGATCTCAATCCCATTGAGCATGTCTGGGACCTGATTGATCAGAGGGTGAGGGCTAGGGCCATTACCCCCAGAAATGTCCGGGAACTCGCAAGTATATTGGTGGAAGAGTAGGTTATCTCACAGCAAAAATTGGCAAATCTGGTGTAGTCCATTAGGAGGAGATGCAATGCACTTAATTCAGCTGGTTGCCAGACCAGCTACTTACTCTTACTTTTGATTTTGACCCCCTCTTTGTTCAGGGACACGTTATTCCATTTCTGTTAGTCACATGTTTTTGAAACTTGTTCAGTTTATCTCTCAGTTGTTGAATCTTTTTGTGTTCATACAAATATTTAAACATGTTAAGTTTGCTGAAAATAAAAGCAGATGAAAATGAGAGGAGATATCATTTTTCTTTTTTTTGCTGAGTTTATATCCTCTTGTTCCTTGTTCCAGTTTTGGTTCTTGTTTGTATGTAGTGCATTTGTAGCCAGTATTCTGCTGTTGTGTTTGTTACCTTCTACATAGGATTCCTTCATCATTGTATCCACTTATTTTGTTTAGAATTAAAGTTCTGCATTTTGATCCACACTCTCTCACCTCTCTCTCACGTAATTCTTCCATATAAATTTGGGAATACAATTTAATCTTCTGATCAGAAGATGGCAGATTTGCTGACTTGTTTAGACTAATGACTATGTGACTGATCTGAGAGATGAAGTCTCTCTCTCTTTCCTCTCTCTCTCTCTCTCTCTCTCTCTCTCTCTCTCTCTCTCTCTCTCTCTCTCTATGTTCGCCCTTTGTTCAAAGGAGTTTATCACAAAAATGTATTTGAGAGTTCTTCTTTTATTTGATCTCATAATTCATTGGTCATTGCCAAATGATGGCTTTATTTTCCCATAATGGCAGACCCAGCGGCTGAGCACTTGTGAGCTAACATTATTAGCATTGAACTGATGCAAGACAATGTTGTACATTGATTGCATCAAGCGGACTGTTGGTGCTGCGACTACATTACTGTCATTTGTTGCAGGTCTTTCATGTCAACACGCCCCTGGAGATACTACTTTGTCTAGACTATGAATAGTCACACTGTGCGCTGGTAGCATTTAGGCAGTTGGGAGGTCTGATACTCAAATTTAGACATCTGCATGCCTAAACAGTTTTTGAGACAGAGGAATCAAACTACTGAGCATGCTCTTACATAATAATATAAATTTTACATTCTATCAGTGAGATCAGCATCTCAGAAATACCCATAGAAAATTGCTTAATCACTTCATCATTTGTGAGTGGAACAAAATCTGTGTCAACAAGACAAGACAGGTCCATGTCATCATTAGGTCTCCAGTTGAATGATTCATCCAGTGCAATGAAACACCTCATCACATTAGTTTACAAAAAGCCTTGAGTCCTTTACATGGATGGGCCTATTCTGATATTATACGTGGCTTGTTGTAGGTATCGTGACAGTTTCCTGGTAAAACGAAAGCTATAGGCACTGTAGCCATCTGGGTAATTCTCCTGGGTAGCTATTTTCCATGTTTACAATTCTACTTGTAAGGAAAAAGATGGGAATCTCCAAAATGTTTTATCAAGATTACGATCTAAGACCATCTATCAAATCAGCATTTAAATCTGACAACAATGGTATCATAAATTGTGTCTTTAGCGCTGATCACGCTAAACAACACTATTTTTCAGGCTGGTTTAGCTAATGTGCATTCATGCTCTCGATTTAACTGACAGGCGATGTCTCGATCTAATAGACGATTGGTTTAATTTACCTGTTAGGTGCAACTGTGTTTACTTTTGGGCGTTCCAGTTTGTTCCATTCATTTTAACAGAAGTGGTCCATCAGCCGCGATAGTGTAAGGAACCACATAATATAATTTAGCCAAAAGTCATGTCATTTTCATGAGATCAGGCTATTTTATATACTCTATTTTGAGTATGACTAATATTCCATGCTTGTACTTTAAGATTTTTGCATTCCTCAGCTTTTGAAAGAAATCGTGAAACTCCAAAACCCTTTAGAAAACCCATATTAAGCTTTGTGTGAACTGTTTGTGCTACAGACATGAATGTTATCTCAGATTGTGTGACTTGTTGAAGACAGATGTGCTGTTTAATGTCTTATATTGGCAAAACTCTATGTATTTCTACAACAATTTTGGCCTGACAGATGATAAAATAGAAGGAAATACTATAAATTTACATGGAAGGAGGGACCCGAGCCATGTCTAGAGACCAGAATATCATTGAGACTTGAGATTTGAAATGGTCATGTGTTTCTTTGGTTTTGATGTCACAACATCGCTGTTTGTTTAAGCATCCCATCTAGCTTGATAGCAACAATAGCCCAACCATTGGGGAAAGTTTGGAGTGGAATTTTATGAACCCTATCATATTTAAAATATGGTGGGAGAGTTCAGGAAACTTGATTGAAAACATTGTTTTATTCGGTGATGCTAGTGGTGCAGAACTTACACACTTTACATTTAAGAAAATATAAAAATCTAGTTCAAATCATATTACTGCAACAGTTCATCGTCCCCCGATTGCTTTAAAGATTACATTTTGCCCACATATGCTTCAGACGATGGTTTGTAATCTTTCCCTCATTAATTGGGTGACAGTCAATTAATCACAGCTGCTTGAGGACTCCAGCGTCTATTGATCTCATTGGCGGTCTTATATTTCATCCCTTAAATGACACGGATCGGCACATTTTCCTTGGCCGGATAATGGAGGATGGAGAACCAATGACCCGTGTCAGGCCTACATGTGTACCATACTTCCCCATAGTGAAATGGGATCTTTACCATTTAAGCAGGAAAGGTTTAGACTGCCCTAAGAGCAAGCCAGTGGGACCGGCTTGGCTCCGATGCCTCGCTGACCTTTCAGTTTAAAGCTTAATCATTGACAAATGGGTACATTAATTAGCCTTTCTTTGCTCTCTTTCTTTCAACCACCCACCTGATCCCTCACATACACACATACCAATATCATGCCAGTTTCCTTTGCATTGCTGGCCAAACAGAATGCAGTAAGTCTCAGTCATGCACATCTGAATGACATTGAGACATTTTCCCTTGCACACCTGCAGGCTTCATGCATTGATTAGCATGGACCCTGACCGTGATAGCCATGGTGTGAGGGAGTGTGCCATGGAGATGAGGGGCCCCTGGTGTCTGCAGGGGTCTTTCCTAAGTCCTCGCTCACTCTCCGCAGTAAAGCGGCTCTGCAGAGTTGCAGCTGATGCCCCCTCTTATTGCCCTTTTACAACCCTGCCCTTTAAAAGTCGGAATGCCATCCGGTTCTTTATGTTTAGTCTCACAGATTGAAGCAAGGCAATTGCGATTATACATAACCAGGTTTGGGGTGTAATGGAATACATGTAATGGGATTATGTATTTAAAATACAAAATATTAGTAACTGTATTCCGCTACAGTTATAGTTTAAAGCATTGGTAATCAGAATATAGTTATATTCAAAAAGTATTTTGATTACTGAAGAGATTACTTTGCAACTTATTGTCATTTGTTTCATTTAATGTTTAGACTATTCAGTTGGAAAACATTTATCCATATTAATGATGCAATCTTAGGAGCTCTCGAACAGCAGTGAAATGCTTTCTTGAGATGTGTTACATTCATACAAGTTCATATTGAGCTTAATAGAGGTGCTACATCACGTTTCTACAGCTTAACAAGAAAACAGTTAGAAACACTTTGACAGATGAAACATAAATACAACATTACACACCTTTTCAATGTTTTTTATGAGGTTAGGGTATTTTTACAAGAAATGCCATCCAATGTAGCCTTTAACATTGTATAGAAAGCTACAACCAAAATATCTATGATGAAAATGCATGTTGGAGCATAACTTTTTTTTCTCTAGTAAGAACTTTGATATTAGAGCAAAGATGTACTGAACATTTTTATTTTTAAAAGGTGCATTTTGTAAAATTCAGAAACCTTGTTATTAATAACTCCTGTGGCTGTTAAGTGAACTGCAGCCAGCTACCTGTTGCTCATGCTTGAGCTCATGTACACACTCCATAGGGACGTGAGCATCGGCCAAAACAAAGTGAGACAATGTGATTCACCAGCATCACCACCTTTATCAATAGCTGTCAGCTAAATTTGGTGGATGATGACAGAAGCTGTTTATAAAATAGACTGTACATTACAATATGTTGATGCAATTCAGTGTTGATGTCATTTTGATATATCGATGCACTATTGTTTTATAATAATAGAATGTATATATTTTCTGTATAACCAAGTTACGTTACTCTAATGAATGGGTCTTTTTGCATTATCTTGAACATTGTATAACATTCATTTAATGTGTTATTGTACTTTTCCTTGCTGAAAAATTACAGATAAACTTTGTTTATGACAGTTACTGTGCAGGCAAGATCAAGTTAGCTAAAATTACACAGATCAATCCTTATGGCACTATATTTCACATGCTTTGCAGTTATGTAAGCTAACCTGACCAATAAGAAGAATGCCAATTCAGGGTCAGTTTTGAGCCCCAAAACCGAATGAATGTACCTACAGGAATCAAACGCTCTGCCGATGTTCACGCTAGTTTTCGCTCGACCATGATCACGTTCCCGCTTAGCCAGACGGGATTCAGTAGACAAATGTTTTTTAGTTTTTTTTTTGGCTCACTCAGAGTTTGTGTAGGAGTCGGTGTGCTGGGAGCCGGATGTTTGCTGGATTCCGTCTCTAAGATAACGTTACCTAGTGTTCCAGACTGTCTGTTGAAGTGTAAGAGAAGCTACTGCCTGAGGCAAGGCTCTCAGGAGCACGCATAAACATCACATCCTTTGTATTTTCCCAGCAAATGCGACCAGCTCCCTTCCCATGAAAATCAGTATTCAGGCTTTAATAGGCAACCTAGGAAGTCCGGATAGGGTTCATTTTTGCGTTACAAGCCGTTCACACATTGGCAAAACAAAGGCGAATATTACAAGAAAATGTTTACATATTGCACCTTTAATGAGAATTTAAATATTGTTTTTCTGTAAAAATATAAAGAAATCCTTAAAGCAAGATACATTTAAGTGAATTTTATAGTCAAAACAAGTGAAAAATTTGCCAGTACTGAAGAAGTAATCCAAAGTATTTCGATTACGTTACTTACTTTGAGTAATCTAATGGAATACATTACAAATTACATTTTACTACATGTGTTCTGTAATCTTTAGTGGAATGGTTTTTAAAAGTAACCTTCCCAACCTTGTACATAACTATGTAGGAAACTGTGCTTAATACTTCATAAGGAAGAGAAAAATGGCCTTGAGGGGTGTTCACATAGGACGTGTTTTTTGTGTAAAAGGTGATGTATTTATTTATGTTAAAATACTTTGTTGTTTCAGCTTATTTTACAGACACAGAAGCTTATTTTTACAGAAGCTTGAATTGATTTCCCCTGAAGTCCCTCAAAAAGCATCTCCATTGACAATCATTCAAACGTAGGCATATGTATTCTGATAATATATATATTTTTTTAAAATTTAAAACAAAATATCATTATATTATAGTAGATGTTACAACTGTGCTAAATATTTTGGAGGTCTCTTAAAAGCATGAAGTTGACTTCTTATTTTTCCTCATCTGCTGCCCTTTAAGTTACAACTTGTCATTAGCGAATCAGCATTGTCATGACGGAAATTTCCTGTGGTTCCAGATCAAAGTCACATGGTATTAATGATTCAATTGATTGGCTAAAAAAAATTGTCTCCGGAACTGATGCTGCTTTCCATTCAAATTTGGTTGTGGAATACTTGATGTCTCTGATCATTCCATTGCCTGTTGCATGGAAGATGTCGTGTAAAGAAAAAAACTGCAACGAATCAGTGAATCAACAAACAAAGTTATTAAGAATTTTCCTACGTTTAACTCCTAACCCAAACTTAAACCTAATAGAGTGTTGGATTTGAGGCAAGCTACAATTCTGTGCCTGTATTTAATACAATTGAAATTCTGTTTGTTGATTGGTTGGTCTCTATGGGAATAAAATCTGTACCTTTCCATACAAGCCAAGTTGTACGATGTCTCCTACTTGTTGGTACTTCTGTGACTGCATGCACCAACCAAGCAATTGATATTGAGATGAATGGGGATGCTAACGGATAGCTCTCTTCAGGTATATTAGACCTCCCTAACATAGACCAACAATTCAATAAAGAGCATGTCCTCTATGAACAGCCCTTACTCGAGTCTAGTCTGCCATATTACAGACACAAAATGAATACTTGCACATAAACACTTATTTAATGGAGCGATAAGGATGCCACCCCAATTATTAGTATCAAAGTCTGTTCTCTCACTGTGCCGCCACCCTCTTTCTCTCTTTCTCTCCAGCCTCATATTTATTCTCCTCTGCGGGTGCTATTTTAATGGTGGGCCATGCATCGCGGTGCAGCGAGGAGTGGCGTGCAGTGATTTTATTGCATTGCCTACAGGCTGGTTCAACCACACGACTCACTCGAGTCGCCCCCACCCCTCCACAGTGCAGATGAGGCTCCACTCAGGCAGAGAGTGGCTGCTCTACACCCTTCTTCCTCTATCCCTACCGCTCTCAAGGGGCCCCTGGGAGCCGAGGGTGGATTATTATGGAAATACTTTCATCCACCGGCCCTCAGAAGCACAGCTGGGCAGGGTCGTCATTACGTGCATTGTGGCAATCTGTTCTGGGAAGGGCAAAGGCAAGCATCACGGCATAGACCAGTGGCGTACATAGATCACATAAAATGTGATTAAAATGTATGTGAGTGATGCTGGATAAAATGCAGAAAACTTGGTGTGGACACTTTATGTCAAGTGCTGTCAAAATTACCTCTATGAATGTTTTACCTTTTGCCTCTAGCTGTATTAGGCCTGTATCTTATGGGACAGTTGTAAATAAGACTGTATTACATTTTCATCTCCAACAGATTCCACATGCGCTGCATTGCAAAAAAAAATTAAAATAAAATGTCATACTAAATATTTACATTTACATAAGATACATTTACTTGAGAAGCAAAATTACATAAGATATTATATCTAGTTTTCTGAGAAACTATAATGAGGTTTGTGCTAAAAATAAATAAATAAATAAAGCAATTTGCCAACCGGGTATAAAAAAATACAAATAGTTTTCTTCAAGGACTGTTGTGGGTTCAATACAGACTGATCTCACAGTGAAATAGTAAACAGTGGGTTGACTTTCCTTTAGCTAAAATCTGTCTGTGCTTACTGAAATTGAAAACACTGCCCCCAGTGGCCAAAGCGGTAACTGTTTTGGATTGCATGGGCACATTTTAGCTCCATGTTCTGGGTGAAATGTCCACAGAGGGGGCCAAAAGCTAATTGTGAAGCTTATTGTTTTCAGCTGTACAGGATGTAATTCAATGAAGAGATATGTATATTTAATAAACTGTATCCCCCATCCAAACCCTAAACCTAAACCTAACCATCAGTAGAGAGCAAATGTAATCTAACTGGGAAAACTGCAACCTCTGAACCGCACTCATCACTGATTATATAAACACGAATACTTACAGGGTTCAAAGTGGGATCAGAACAGAGGCCTCCCACGCTGAAACTCTGAAACATGCCAATTTACCATGTGATCATGTTGTTCAATACAAGGTACGTTCAGTCGACAACATTTGTGAACATAACTTTACCAAATATATATTTACACACTGATTTTAGTTTGATAAAACTGCTCTCAAACCTTTTCTGTATAAAGTTATATCCAACATTACAACTTCGTTGTCATGACATCGTAATGCCAGTAAACCCTTTAATCTGCTGTAGCACTGGTAAATCAATGATTTTATCACACTAAATGTATCAACCTAATGTTTAAGTCTTTTGGCCATGCTATTGAAACAGAGAGCTTATTTACACATACACCAATATGATGATAACTCCCAAAATCAGCTTATTTAAAAAAATTAGACAAAACAAGAAAACCCTGATTACATGAGATTTTAAATAATTGTAACCTAGAAAAGGCATGCACACAATACTTGGATGCAATGCAAAATCAGGGTAATGGGCAAAAATCTACAATTTATTGATCAGTTTATTCTTCAGCTGTTTATGAGCTTTGACTGACAAAGAAAGCAGTTTATTGCATTTACATGTTCACTCACATTGCCAGCTTATTAAGCATAATCGGTGTAAGAATATGCATGTAAAGGTACTGAGTGTGCATTTGAAACTTTCTAAGTCCCTTACTGCAAACTATGATATTTGCTTCTTCTTTTTTTATATATATATGTATAAAATATTTTTGTGGTAATCAACATTATGCCATAACCACTGTTAAATGAGCTTTATTGTTTTAAACCTGGATCAGTCCTTTAACCCATTTTTCTTTTATCACGCTTGCTAAAACCTCAGTACATTTTGTTAGATAGCTCTGACAACAAGACTGAATAGCTTATGTCATATTGCTTCTCATGTAAATGTATCTCGTTTTAATGATGTTTAGAGGTTTTTACTGGAAAATACAGTAAGACAAAATACTGATTAAGAAAATTACTTTTTGCAATGTATAACTTCTGCCATGTATAAGTTTGTTTTTTAACATTCTAGCAATACTTGGTCAAATATTGTGTTACAGCGCTGATATCAGTGAAATCTGTACCACAAACGTAACAGGTTCTGTTTGTGTCGAGGGAAGGATTGTGTGTTTGTATATCAATCATTGTCACCGGTCTGAGTGCTGACCAGCCTCTGAGTGATTATGTTTAGTTCCTTACGAGATATTTCTGCCATGCTTGTTATCAGATTAACCCACACCCACTGTGGCCTATCAGTCACTGCCCAATAAACGGGGTCAGTCTCATCCATCAAATTACTGTACTCGTGGTTTCTGCTCCATTCTCTTTTACTTTAAGAGATTCAGAAATGGTTCAAAACACTTTTTAATGTAAGGATAGTTGACATATAACATAGCCCTGGACTTTTTGCTTATAAACGTCTAGGCTTTAGGTTAATATTTACTGTATATAAATGTATCAGGAAAAGTGTATATTTTAGATCCTGTAACTGATCAACCCTTTTTAACCAATTTTAATATTTTTGTCTTGACTAAACTGCAGTTTTAACAGTATATTCAATGAAGTCTTTGGATTAGAATGAGGTCATTAAATCTGCATGCATAATAATTCTAAACGAATAGGAAAAATGCTGTTCAGAATAGTTTTGGGTTAAGCATACCATGTAACACAGGAAAGTTGTCAACCACATGTCAACAAGTAGTATTTACAAGTCAACCACAACCGCAAATAAAATAATAATTAAATAATCTCTGATGTAACTTCAGTTACAAATGCTAATTTTAAGATTCATCTCAATTCAATGCATTTACAGTAAATCATTTTTGGAAATAGATGATTCAAGGGCATCACATATTCTCATGTTTAAGACACAGAGGTGGCTGTTGGAATTTGTCACATTGGCCATTAAAAATGCATAAAACCTCATTAAATTTTGCAGAGATAGAGATAGCTCTTTCTTATAATCTCTTTCATTTTTTTATCACTTATTTATTTATTTATTTATATATATTTTTTTGCAAATGGATAGATCACATGAAATACTTTTTGAAAGTTGACATGTCCTGCAGTATGACATACTTTGCTTCATATAAAATCTATTGTTTTTAACAGAAATATGCAAATTTATAGTTATTATATATGCAGCTTTTATAACCTCATATTAGTTGGGAGAATACATGGAATATTTTTAGTTTTACACATTGATTTTTTCACACCACAAGACCATTTAAAGTGGAAAAGTGAAGGCAAAAGGTCATTCAAAAAATACATTTTAATTTGACAATTTACACATTTCAGTTTCACATCAGAATTCCCTAAAAAAATTCAATTGAGTAAACATTCATAAAATAATAAAAAATAAAAATAAAAAAAAAATATTTTAAGTTTTATTCATTTAATTTGGTTAAATTACACAATTACATTTTATGGAATTTTGTCATGAAATTGAAATGCATAAATAAATATATAATAGGCTATATTTTCTGAGTGTAGAAACAGTGACCAGTCTTAACACCTAAAATATACACTTTCCCTGAAACGTTCATATAAATATTAACCTAAAAACTTGACGCTGATTAAAAAATGTTTGTCGACATGTTATGTGTTAACTACCCATTTGCCATTTTGAATTCCAGTCTTATCTGTTGAACGTGGCCCAAAAATGTAAACAATGAGTTTATGCAAAAACAATAGCTATAATGCAATAGCAGTTTAATATCAAATCATAATCCAAATGAAAAAGGACTACCTTTGAATTCATTTTTTAAATTGTGGCCACAGTGCATGCATGCATACACACAGAAGTACACCTCTTATAATCAAACACAGTTTCAGCATATGGGCTTATTAATTATTAGTGCCCACTTGACTTCATATTGTGCTGCCGGTGGCCTGGTCAAAGATTATAATTACCACTTTGCTGTTTGTATCGTATTCATCTCGTCTTGCTGGTAGTACTGTATTACTCGCTGCATCTCTCCCTCTCTATCTCTCTCTCTCGCTCTCTCCCTCTCTCCCGTACACAAGACCAAAAGTGCAGGCACATCATTTATTGATAAGACAAAAAGAATGTAATGAAATTATCAATGTTCTTGAATTAATTATGAACATGATTAAGAAAGCTAAAATCTCAGGAGCCGGGGTCTCATTACCCATTCAGTCTCAGGGATTGCTTTCATTCAGGGAGAGGCAAAAGGAGTCGTCCACCCGGCCTGGCAAGAGCAGTCCTCTCTCGCCCCTGTATGGAGCTCCTCTCTGCCCCGTTCCTCTGATTTATCTCCTCCAGGTCGCTACAGTGGCCTGCGAAGCTCCATTGTGCTGGAGCCAAAATGAGATATATGACCGTTTTCTCACTGTGGGGTCCTGACCTTTCCCTAAAGAAACCAGCTCCTCTCTGGAGGTAAGAGACACAAGGCGGTTTTACTGGAGAATTTGGTGTGTGTACAGATTTTTGTTGTTGTTGTTCTGGGAGTTTTGTCCTAATTGATGTGATTACTGTACAGTGTGTGCACATGCTGTACGGATGGGTAAATGCTTTTCTCATCTGCACAGGCAAAACTTTTTCTAGTGCTTTGTAAACCTGTCTTGAGTTTGTACGGCTGTTAATGTGCTTCTTAAAAGTCCAAATAAGTCTAGGAAAAAAATATCTGTTTCAGAAGCATTCAGATCAAGCGTATAATTTTTTTAAATGGCCATAACAGAAATCTGACATTAATTTAAGTTCATACAAATTAACTACATGATAAGAAACCTGACTGATTTGAACGCATTATAATAAACTGTAACTTTTAAGGCCACTGAGTGTCATGGTTCTTAAAAAGAGGGCAGTTCAAACTATCGTTAAACCTGCGTGCTCGACTGGAAGGATATCAATTTAAATGCATGGTTATTGAGAGTCGTTTCCGACAAATTAATAAATAGCCTAAAGGACATAAAATACAGTCAGATGAAACTGCCATGCTTTATGTGAAAAGGAAAATATGTCACATATGTTACAATTCAGCGTTCCTAAAAATCACACCCATGTTATGTAATTTTAATTGGGAAAATAAGTTAATTATTACAAGATAAATATAATAGCAATTTACTGTTGTATAGCAGATACATTATTTTTTTATTGAAGTCTTATTACAATATATTCTTAATCATTATCTTTAAAGTCTTATTAAAACAATGAAATGTATTAAAAATGGAGTATTAAGAGTTTTCAATTTTTTTTTCCCATTGAGCTATTGTTGTTTCACTTATTTAAAATCTTTGCAAATTGTGCCTTTGCTATATAGATTATTTGTTTTACCTGCTTGTTCAGAGTGAATTTGAACGACTGGCCCCTGTAGAGTGTCAGAATAACAATTGGTAGTTTTTATGTTTCTTTCGACAAATGTACACCAGTATACTGGGTGTCCCCAAAGGAATGGAAGTGGGCTTTCCGAGTCCCATTTTTCTCTCCCAATGTTTCTGTCTTTCTCCCTTTTGGTCTATCTGTCTCATCTCCTTCTGTTTTTTCTTTCTCTCCATCTCTTGTATCTGACTATCATCGACATACACTCGGACAGTAACTGCGTTGTAAAGCCATCCATAAGGGAACAGTGTGCAGTTAGGGAATTGTGATTTTACACCTCAACTTTTTGGGGACTTGCAGGAAACATACTTGAGACCTGATTTCTTCTTTGCCACCTAAACTTGTGGATCTCAATGAGTTTTGCTTCAGGAACCAGATTTTTCATTGGACTGAGTGATGACCCAAATTTTACTCATGCAAACTGTGCGTGTTGGCATCAGCCTAATTTGGCTGTAGCTTCTATCAAGAGATTGAATTTGATTGGACTCAACCTTTGATGTCAAACACAAAAATATGTGAAGTGTTTTCTCCTCCCTTTTAAAAGTTGATAATCATTTATTTCAACGTCCTGTCCATTATTATATGGATAGTTGCATTTTATAAGTTCCATTTAGCATTGTTTCTTTTCCTTCTGTCTGCAACCTAAGTTTGTATATTCCATATACAAACAATTAAATTGTTAATCTGTTGCAAATACTGTTTATATGAATGGTACTCTTCTGTATTATTCAGGTATATAAAAAATTATTGTATCTGATGTTTTGTGCCATTGAGTTGCAGTCTGGTTGTATTTTATATTACTTTGCATAGTTTTGTTCAATTTGCACCAATATACAGAGTTTGATTGAAACTGCCTTTGACATGAACAACATTCATGCTAATAAGAGTGTTGAATAATATGCTACACTTCTGTATTATGTGGATTTGTAGAAATCAAGTTCTCTTATGTTTTATTGCATTGAGTGACAGTCCAACATGATCACAAATAAAATTGACATGTTGCTGAAGTCAACCCAATTTATCTGAATTACTGACAAGTGTCATCCTCCTTCAGATATTTATGCATCAATTAAATTCAAGTGTAAAAACATTGTACGCTAGCGCTACTAATGCCGTGTTGCGTTAACAACCCCCGAGACATGGGTTTTGGTTCCAAGGGAACGAGGAAGTAATGGCATTCACACAATCAATGGTGAGGGTGATTCGGATGTTGCATTTTCATCCTAAAAGTGGGCTGTCAGCCCCGGATTTTACTTGGCAACTGGCCTAACGTGGCGGCTCCTTTTTGCTTAGCGCGGTCCATTTGGCACATTTCGTGGATGAACCATTGGCCTGCTCGGTTCGCACCTGATCCGCCCCAAAGTGCGTCGCCCCACCGGGAAAATGCCCGGTATGCCAGATTACCAGTCAGGCCCTGCATGTGCCCATATGTTTAGCTTCGGCCACTGGGGGAGTGGTTCGAATTTTGGTTTGTACAGACCAATTTAAGCAGAAAAACATTCGACCTTCTGTTGCCAAATTCATGCTGAAAAATATAGAGTTTGATTGAAACTCCCTTTGATGTAAACAACAAAAGATATGGGAAGTGTTTTCTTCCAAATAATAAGGTTATAAGTATGTTACTCTTCTGCATTACTTGAATTTGTAAAAATCATTGTATCTGATGCTTTGTGCCCAGACATCATGTGTCTCGGCTCAGAGGATAAGAAAGCCTCTTGAGTATAATGAGAGCTCTCTGGCCTGAGGATTGATCCATGTATTGGATCTCACATAAGACTGCTGTTACTGGATATTACCCTGCGCTATCGGCCAGCCGCGATGGCCTCCTGATAAGAAGTGCTTACCAAAGGGGAAGCTCCTACAGGCAGATACGGTTTCTGAGTCGCCCTCAGGGGGCCGTCAAACTCATGCTGCTGAGCTCAGGAGCTTTTTACCTCATCAAGTAAATTCAGACCCTTATCAAGTTACTGAGCAGTCCAACAAATATTTCTGCCCATTGTCATTGTCAGAGCTAAAAGACCTGGACTAGTCACATTATGAAGCACCTGTTTTTCATTAATAACTGAGGAAATTTGGGTGGTGATGGATTTGTTAGGGTAATTAGGAGTATGGAGCTGCCCTATATCTTTAGAAAAGTAGGGGAAACTGCAGATGTGCAAAACTTTATTGCTTTAGCTGTCTTAACTGCAGTGTTGGGGAAGCTTTGACAGTGTAGATTTCCAAGCTAGAATAGAATAGATAAGGTCTACCATTTATCTTTAAACGCAAGTGGAGCCATTCACTCTGCTATAGTTTACTTACAAGTCACAAACCCAAAATGTGAAAAGGTTTGTAAGGTTCATCAAGTCATAATGCAAGTATGCATTGCAGTCTCAACATTGCCACAAGGGGTGCAATAGCAGACATTAGTTTGAACAGTCTGCGTCTATTGTACGTTTTCTCTTTCAAGTCAGCTACTGTCATGCCAGAGTATAATTTTGAAGAGAATATTGCTAAAGTAAAGTTAACATATTTAAAGTATCTTACCAGAACATTAACATATCCAGTTTAACAGACTTTTGAAGTTGACTTTTTATCGCCCCCTTGAGTATTAATGTTTGTTACCGCAACAGTAACGCAAGAACGCACGTTAAGAATGTTGTACAGAACCGTTTGTTAGAAATGCATTGGTCAAGTGCTCACATCTGTGTACACGTACTTACATAAAGTATATTTTTGTCCGTAACCTGCACACCCAATACAAAGCATTAAAAACAGTGATCACGCCACACTACCATTCACAGGAAAAATGTGCTTGTTACTGGTAAAGCTAGACTATGTTTAAACAGCCGAGCTACTGTTACGCTACTGTAAAATGTAATTTAGTTAGTAGCATTGCTACTTTGAGATAGTTACTCACCAACACTGCTTAACAGTCTACAACTGGAGCAAAGCCTGGGATTCATCTGTTGAGTCGTTTCTTTTAAGATGCAAATTGTTTGGAATTTACACTATGGATTACACTAAGTTTTATTGTAATGTACAGATAATGGCACTGTTGACAGTACTGTCCACCGCCTGTAGAGCAGTTTGGTGTGTTGTAGCTCTAAACGATGCTAAACTCTCAGATAATGAAGTGGTCTGAACATAATGTGCCATCTCTAAAGTTTCAGAGGGAGTTTCAGACTGTCGCTACAGTATTTAGGGCTCAGCAGAGAGGCGGCATAGCACTCGCGGCAGAGTTTGTCAGCACCGGCACTACCGCTGTGGCAAAATTAGCCAGGTGGCATCTGGTACCCACAGCCTGCCAGTGAAGGAGGGCCCAGATGGTGTGTTCAGCAGGCTAATTATTTAGACACAAAACTCTGATATCTCGGCCCGCCAGGGTCCAGTTTCCCTCTTTTGAAAGTTGCTCACTGGGCTTTGTCTCGGAACCGCCCCTCCCTCCCTCCCAGTGAATTTGTCCTTGCGGGTATGAGTAACTATATCTGACCGACTGGTGGTAAATTGTGAGTGATGCTGTGCAGTGGGAGATGACAGCTGTATTGTTAGTCTTGAGAGGTGTCCTGGTTTACTGACAGAATGGTGAAGTTTTATTAATTTACATGCTGAGGATATGCTTGGACAATATTAAAAACTGATCATACAACAACAGCATCATTTGAATAATAACTGTGATTTAATTATTGTTTTTGGAGTGATTAGGTATCATACTTTATATTGTGTTGGTATAAATGAAGATTCCGTAACATCACACAATAGGAAACAACTCTTCTGGGTTAGAGCAGCAGATTTTAACCATAGATATGAGCAATATAATAATCTGTTTGTTAATGTGTTGGGTGTAATCTGATTACATAAGTAATAAGTACATTACTTGAGTTACAAATATTTATAAAATAATATAATCCATGTATAACACATTTAAAATATAAATTAATATGTTAATATGAATGTCTGTTTGACACTGAACAATGAGATATAGACAATATTTTTGAAATTTTTGAGCGGGAAAAACAAAAAATGTTCTGTTACTTTTCTGAAGTCTTTTAGAAAGTAACTTCAAAAATAAAGTCATCTCAGATTTGTGACTTTCTTTCTTTAGCAGATCACAAAATAATTTAGAAGAATATTTCAGCTCTGTAGGTCCATACAATTTAAGTGAAAGGTGATCAGAGCCTCATTTCCCAAAATTATCATAAGCCGAATTAGATTGTAGAATCCATCATACATCTTAGTTTTGCAGCCCATTTCCCAAAAGCATTATAACGTAAGGAGTGCTTTAAAATGCTCGTTGATTTAGGAGTGCTCTGGAGTACTTGTACAGAGCTAAGAGCATCGTAAGCACGTAGACTTATGCAGACACTTGCAGGACAATTGCAAAATGACACCTGATTCAATTTAAATACCGACAAATGTAATAATAATAATAATAACGTTGTAAATAATAATAAATCACGCACCATGATAACATGGTGAACCTCATAATATTGAACGAATGCTTGTAATTAGCAAGATCATACACAGGTCCTCATCTGTCTTCACTGATCCTGGAAGCTTACATATCAAGAGAGAATTAAAGAGAATTTTAAGAATTACATTTGTTTTTTTTTTTATCATTTCTGGTGAAAATCTATAAGAGCCCAAATCTCTGATAATGAATCCAGTCACAAACAGTAATTTTGGGGCACTTCATTACAATTTGAACGAAGCACCCATTGAAAGCAGTTAATTTCTGGGGTGCCAAAAGAACCCAGAAGTGTAGCCGTCGAGTGTTGTTTGTAAAGAGAAACTTCATCTATACAGTATTTTTCAGAAAGGTTTAATTGTTGGAGACTTTTCTTAGCCCGGTGATTCTTAAAAGGATAATTTACCCAAAAATGACATTCATTTACTCACCCTCCTGCTGTTGAAAAAAAAGGAGAAATGCTTTTCTGTCCTCTCTATACTGTATCTACCAGTAAAAGTAGCAACAGGAAAGATTTGAATGGGAGTGATGCGTAATATAACATAAATCACTTGCCAAACAATATTTCAGTGCTCAACAAAGAGACAAATAAAACCGTAGTTTTGGCAGTGAATGTTCACCATTTCCCCATTCATTGACCGGGCCGTTACTGTCCAGCGTTAGGGCCACTGAGTAATGGATCAATAAAGGCCAGGTCAGTGCAGGAGAACCGGCTATCAAGCTCAACAATAATAATGCAATACCCCTCACTTTGCCTTTAGAGACCTCAGACCTCGTCATAGAGTCCAATCCAAAGTCTTTCTCATAACAAGGGTCACTTACTGAGTCAACATTAAAAGCCTATTCCATTAGCAGTTCAGAGTTTCAAAGGACTTTATTGTCTTACAGGCTTCAAACAGCAGCTGTTCAGACTGAAACATTAGCAAAACATGTTGAAATAGTCATGAGTTTATTACTGTATGAAATTGTAGTATGTTTGACAACACAGAGGTTTTATACATGTTATACGTCTATTTCCAAGTCATGTTTTCCGCATGCTTCACGATGGCTCTTTTGGGAAATGTAGATTGTAGAAAAATCCTATTTACTGTCAGTGTTGCCATCCTTTTGGGTGGTTATCCGAAGGAATTGTGCCTGGAAAAAGGTGTTTGGTGAGGTGAACAAAAATTGAGCTGATTTGTGATGATTTCACTGGGTTTCAAATTGTAAAGATATAACGTGAAGAAATTCAGCCACACTCAGTCATTTCAATCAAAACTGTGATCGACATGAATTTGTTCAGCCCTGTTCAGAGGCGCTACTGAACACACTATGATTCTGCAATAGTAGTTCGAAAGTTCTTCAGCTAATATCGGTCTTTGCTTACTGAAATTCAAATCACTGCCCCCAGTGGCCGAAGCTGGAAGTGTTGTTGAATGTTTGGGGAACATGTGAGCTTCAGTTTCTTTGTGAAATGTCCACAGAGTGGCACCAATTGTAAATGATGTAATACAATAATTAACACTACTCTCAAACCCCAACCCAAATCCTAACTGTTAGTGGATTCAAAATAAATACATTTTAGAGTGAAAAACAAACTCAGAATCACGCTCACTATTGTTTATAGGCAAATAATTACTTCCTGGTTTTTATGGGACCAGAATCTGCATCTTGGAGGTTGCTTGCACAATGCGCTATCAGAAGCGCCTTAGGGAAATGTGTTAACGTCTGAATTGATGCAAAAATGTCTAATAGGGGATGGCGCTTGTTAGTAGTTCAGCAGAATGGGGCTGATTTCAGGGTACATGATCATTTGGATGCAACATGTTGATCTCCTGTGTGATCATGTTAGTTATAAATAAAATTAAGGTCTGATTTTAATATATAGTGTTTTGGGTGGTTTTGAACAATCATTGGGTAATTGGGAAAGCATCAAACTAATCTGACCATTCTGTTTACCGCATTGCGAATTTCCTCCTTTGAGTTACACCATTATTTCATTGGGTATTGGGACCGGTGGAGGCCATGCTACCCACCTCCACCCCTCCTCCTCCTCTGCAGAGAGCAGCAACACCTACACTTCGATAAAGACAAGGTGCAGACCTCCAACTGATAACCTGCTGACTCCTTCATCACAGGTTTCCCTTCGGAAATTGAGTCCTACATCATGATCAATTGGTTGATGTCATGGATGAGTAATGCTACTTTACACTTGCTATCCCCAACACACAAACACACATGTACAATATCATTAACACACATGCACACAAACAGACCATATTCATCAACCGAGGAAGAGGATTTTGTTTTTGTCCAGTACATAGGCTAATATGTTCTTGCATTGAGAACTGTTACACAACTTGCACAAGTGATTCATTAGCTAAAAACATAAACATAAAGGTTCCAAATGCTGCATATACTGTAGATAACATGAAGAGAAACATTTGCAGATTTGCAGACATGCACAATGTTTGGACAACTATCAACAATTGTGAAATCATGCACTCTTAATTCTATTTGTTCCAGTATATCATTAGCTAAAGAAAACCTTGATGATTGTTATTAGCAGGGTTGGGAGGGTTACTTTTGAAATGTATTCCACTACAGATTACAGAATACATGCTGTAAAATGTCATTTGTAACGTATTCCGTTAGATTACTCAAGGTCATTAATGTATGCTAATTACTTGGATTACTTCTTCAGTACTGGCAGATTTTTTTCATTTGTTTTGACTATAAAAACTCTGTCAGTACAGTAAGACAAAATACACGTCAAAAATACATTCTCTGAAAAACCTAAATGTTTTATGCAGTGTTGTTTCTAAAACAAGATAAATCAAATTGATATTTAGATATTTTTACAGGAAAACAATACAAAAATTATTATCAAGAATATAATTTTTGCCCTAATATCTAAGGACTTAGTAGAAAAAATAAATTATGATCCAATGTGAATTTTTTTGATAAATAAATATGATGCCTGGCAAAATGTGCATGTAAAATGGCTAGAAATAGCATTTTAGCTTAGCGTAATGCTGAAAATTTACAAAAGGGTTATTTCTATTTCTTCTGCTCCAAACTTACTTTAAACTTACTTCTCTGTCTGCTCGTATGAATGTAACACATCATAAGAAAGTGTTTCACCACTGTTCAAATGCACTTTGGATCACATAATTTATATGTATAAATGTTTTCCATCTGAAAGGACTAAATATTAAATGAAACAAATGACAATAAAATGCAAATTAATCTCTTCAGTAATACAGATACTTTTGAAAGTAACCATATTCTAATGACCAATTATTTAAATTGTACCTGTAGTGGAAATCAATTACTTCTATTTTGTATTTTAAATACGTATTCCTGTTAGATTTCTTTCATTACTCCCAAACACTGGTTATTAGTAAAAAGGCCTATAAAGTAAATATTTTAAGTTTCAGTGGAAAGTGCTGCAGATTTCCATAAAATTGTAATGTCCATCAAGTTTTATACAATCCATTGCCCCTAGCATGTTTGTTCATTGTTCAAGGCTAATTTAATGATGCTTTCAGCTACCAACAATTCAATGGAATGTTTTTTATTATTATTATTTTATCATGTTTAAATCCATTTCACAGAAAATCAACACAGAAAATGTTAAAATTCAGCCTGGGCCTGGTATTTAGAACTGCATCACAAATAAAATGTTAATGATGTTTAGCACAATAAAGCAGCTTAGTTTACATTTTTACTGAATACACGTGCACTAATAAATGTCATTTTGATGGTAGTATTCTGTTCACTGTATTGTCAAGTATTACACATCCATGGCAATGGAAATTTTATTATGGATTTGCATGGTGCATTTGATAGGGTCTCTAATTGACTATAATTTCAGTGTATAAGATCGGGACAGATTTAGGATTCTTACAAATATGAATATATTCAATTCAACTGTCAATTTTATTTTATTTTTTCATAACATTATAGATCAGTGGTGAGTGACCCAAAAGTGGGTTGTAGGTCTGTTCTGATTTGGTCACAGGAAGCAAGAAAAAAACAACAATGAATACAAATAATAATCTGAAGCTAATTATTAGGATGGCATAATAAAACGACTTCTAATGAGAAAATTAGGAATGGGTGATGCCACTTTCTTTTCGATCTAATACCAAGATGTATCGATACTAATAAAGAGACCCAGCAAAACCAGATGAGGAAAAGGTTTTCTGTAATTCCCAGAGAATATTTCAGTTAATACTCTCTCTGTGTACAACAAAAAGTCAAGAAAATATTCAAAAAGCTAGTGTTGGGAGTTTGGAACCTAACAAAATGTATAAAATATGAATAAATCAAATGGCATTTTTGAATAATAGCAGTGATCTTCAGAGACATTTGGTCATTTGTGATGGCTGCATTATAAAACACTATGATGACTAAATTTCAGATACCTGCTGTGTGAAAGTTAATCATTTTCAGAGTGTGTCATTGATCACTCATACATCTGGAGACTGGCCTCCTTCCCTTCTCCCAGGAGTATTGATGCCCTGTGAATTAGCAGCAATAAAGCTATAAAACTGTTCATTTGTGGCTCCACATCCCTCCACTTATTTTTTTTTCCCCCTCCTTCTCTCCCTGAAGTGTCTCCCATCTGCTTTTGGGACTGTCGTCTGTGGTCGTACAGCAGGAGTGAGATAAGCACAACATTTTCCTGTCGATATGTTTCTATTAGTCTACTCAGCTTTATCCATTAGCTAGGCCTTCAGGACTGTACGGGACTGTAAGGGGCTGTATATACAGAATGGTTACTGTTTTAAAAAATTCATAAATACTACACCCAGCACAACAAATGGAACAGAATACAGGAGTCTTAAACATATTTAAAAAATTAACTTAAACATAAAAAATGTAAGTTAATTTAACTTGACACAGCTTCTTAAAAAATGCAGTGATTGTGCATGAGATGCTAAAAAATCAGCGCAACATGACGCAACGTTCAAAGACACCTCTAGCGCAACCAGCAAAAAAAGCTAAAATTATAACATTTACAGTATATACTGTCTATATATATATATATATATATATATATATATATATATATATATATATATACTGTATATATAAAATATATGATTACACCGAAAACTCTCCCCATCAACCATTTGTTGGACAAAACAGATGGCACCACCCCAAACTCGTTGGTTGAGACAATGTTGCCATGTCGGGCTGGTCTCGGTGGTCAAATAAACAGAGCAATGTTTTGAAATTGCCACCAAGTCATCTTTAAACACAACTGACTTAAACTTTTTGAACTAATTAATACCGTATTTTGCATTAAATCCAATATTTCATCAAACGTTCTATCCAAATATGAAGAAATGGGCAATAAAATGTGTGAAGTAAAAATATGACACTTTCTTGACCAAAACATACTTTTCTCCCCAATTTGGAATGCCCAATTCCCAGTGCGCTCTAAGTCCTCATGGTGGCGTACTGACTCGCCTCAATCCGGGTGGCGAAGGACGAATCTCAGTTGCCTCCCCGTATGAGACGTGGCTTGTTGAGCACGTTACCACGGAGATATAGCGTGTGTGGAGGCCCACGCTATTCTCCGCAGCATCCATGCACAACTCGCCACACACCCCACCGAGAGTGAGAACAACATTATAGTGACCAAGAGGAGGGTACCCCGTGTGACTCTACCCTCCCTAGCAACCGGGCCAATTTCGTTGCTTAGGAGACCTGGCTGGAGTCACTCAGCATGCCATGAATTCGAACTCGTGACTCCAGGGGTGGTAGTCAGCGTCAATACTCGCTGAGCAACCCAGGCCCCGAGTTTCTTCATTTCTAATCCACTTTAAGAGCATTAAGGCAGAGACACAAAGCCACTAAAGAGGACTAAATCAAACATGCTCTATTGATATTGCCAAAGGTCATGACCTGGAAATAATGTCCCCTTTTGGTCTCTAACCTTTACGTGTGGTTGAGCTATAATGACAATGCAGAATGCCAGCAAATATTGAGACGTAAGTGACAGTTAGTGTTAATGTCTCATTTAAACATGATAGAAGAACCAAGTCACAGTTTGATTGCTTATTGATTGCTAGTTAACTAGTTGAATCATGGAATCTGTGTATTTGAAATGTCAGAGGAAAGATTTTTTTTTTTCTGTGCAGTCAGATGTGTAGTTTTTGATGAAATTCCATCCCATTACAACTTCCCAGAGGAACATTTTGTCACTCAAATGTCACATTTTCACGTTTATCCATCGAAATATAGTGAAAAGTGAGCATCACATACAAGACAGATGACACTTAATAAAGTTTGGTTAATGAACATTCGTGTCCCTAATATTTTAATACACTCTAAAATTGTGGCGCCAAGTTTTGCCTAGTCCAGCTTTACTTACAGAAAATGTAAAAATCTATTATGATGTAGGATATTAAATTATTAATTTGTTATTATAGTGTTATTATTATGGGTCGGAATCTTTAGGCACCTCACAATTCAATAATTTTTCAGGGAGTCTCAGTCCAATTCCTAAATGATTCTCAATGCATCCCTTTTGAGTTTGTGATGCCACTGTTTCCTACAGAATGCTATTTGAAGTGTAGGAGTACCTTTTTATTCATTTGGTTTATTACAATATATTTTATTGCAGGTATGGGTTAATATTTATTGTAACACTTTCAAATAAGTTTTTTTTCTTTACCATTTGTAACTGCATTAGGTATCATGAACTAATAATCAACAATGTTTTTCCAACATTTATCTTGGTTAATGTTCATTTATGAGGTAACATTTTAATATAAGTTCTATTTGTTTACATTAGTAAATGCATTAGGTATCATGAATTATCAATTAACGGTATTTTTGTACAGTATTAATTCATATCTGTCAATGGCAATTTATGTAAGGTCATGGTGCATGTACAACTTTTAATTAAAAAATAAATGTTAGTATGTATTACTGTTAATGTTGACAAATACAAATTTATTGTAAAGAGTTACCATTTATGAAAACACAATTGTTCATTGTAAAATCATGTTAGTTCATAGTAACTAATGTTAACATAAACAAATTTTCATTTGAAAAATGTATTAGTATATGCTGAAATTATTATATTATAATAAATGCTGTAAACGTATTGTTCGTTGTTAGGTTACATGCAGTTAACTACTGTTAACAAACCTTATTGTAAAGTGTTACCATATTTATTTTTGTGATGTAAATTAAATAATTCTTTTTTTTTTTTTTTTATCTACACATTGTCATATTATCAGCCAGTGAGAATGATTCTGATTTAAGTATCTTAAAGTGCACATCCTTAAGTACAAAATCCTTTCTTGCTTCATGTTGAATCAGAGGTTACTAAAAGACTTGTGGTTCAATAAGTGAATCAAATGTTAATTCAGTAACTGCTGAGTGGGTGAGTTTCCCAAAAGCATTGTTAGCGAATTATGTTCTCAAGTTCCATCGTTACCAACATTGTTCAGCGATTGGGCGTTTCCCGAAACAATATTTCCAGTGAACATTTGCAAACAGCATTGTAAACTTGAGTGGTTGGAACTACAGCTCTTCACTAGTGGTTAAAAGCATAGTTCCTTATTAGTTTGCTGTGTGGAAATCATTTGACTTTTATGTCTTTTATTCCATTTAGCCTATATGTTTCATTCTGTCAACAATTTTACCATGTTTACATGCACTTCAGAAACCACCTTACTTTGGGGGTTTGCAGAAAATGGCGCTCTGAAACGGCATGCAAACGCTGTTTATTGGATTAAAGGCTGTTAAGAGAAAGGGCTTTATCACACCCGGTTTCTCTAAGATAATATTTATCTATATTGGCGCATAAGTGATGTTCTTATATGTTACTGAAGAGTGCGCATATGCTTAAGTTCGTCGGGGTAACCCCAAGGTCTGAAGTAGAGGGAAACCCCACTACAGCACAATCCATCTGTTGTATTACACAGTGAATGCTGCTTTCGTGTCTTCAGCAGCTTTCACACATTAAACAGCTTTGTGGTGTCCATGTAAATTAGCTATTATAATTTGATAAACGCGGAAGTTATTACTCCACCCATCTGCGTAATGTTATTAATGACAGCTCTATGTTGATGAAACAATGTGGTTCAAACAATTGATGTGCAACAGTTACAGTTTCAGGAAACAGTCATTACTAGCAAGTTAATTTATCCAGTAGTGCATCATACTATAATGGTGCAGCGAATTATGTTGTTGTGCGGAAAACACACCTGATTCATGTAGTTCATTCAGTTTTCGTCAGGATTCGTCAGACTGATTCAAACCCAAATAATAACTGCTCATAAGAGTCATTTTTCAATCAGCTACACTAGTTGTGCTTTATGTTTGTTTTTGAATGGAATATCTGGGCCCCTTCTTTACGCTTTCGGTAGCAGTTTTGATAAATTTCTGACCCTGTTTGCAAGCACTCTGCTTTGTGTCAGTAAAGCCTCTTATACTTTGATGCTTATTAAAATTGCAGATATGTTGTTCTGTACCCACACTGCGCTACACGGCTTATTGCTTACTGTGATTATGAAGTGCTGAACAGTCCACATGTACAAGACACCTGCCTGAGGCAGAGAGAGAGAAAGAAAGAGAGAGATAGGTGTAACATGTTGTCTGCGTTCTCTCCTGGAAGCATCTGGAATACTGTCCCAAAGAAACCTGTGTGTCATTCACAGCCATCTGCTCATACAGTAACTTCACAATGCAGGTATTTGTGTGCGCATTTTGTGTCTGAGTGGTGTGTATGTGTACATCTGCTTGCATTGTGGGATTTCCATTGATCTTTATGTAGCAGCCAAAAAAGCAACACATTCATAAGTGAGAAAACTCCTAAATGAATCTTTCATATTTAGCCCTGAGCGCAGTATGAGTAACTCTGCCCCCTCTATTTTTAATGTTTAACTGCTCATTCATGCTTTTTGTTCCTCTCTCTCTCTCTCTCTCTCTCTCTCTTTTTCTCTCTCTTATGACATTACTGAATCAATAGCTTAAGATGTAGTTCCTGTAGTGCTTTTGTTTCAAACCGAGGTGTGTTACGGGAAGTAGGCCAGTCTGCCATTGCATAAAGAGTCTGCGCTTTAAAACTACTCTCTCATCTCACTGCCAAAAGACTATCAGAACTACATGTGGAGGCATCTGTCTAGAATCAATCTTTGATGTTCTTCTGGGCATATACAGTGGCAATTCAAGCAAAAAATACTGATATGCTTACACAGCTGCATGCGTACTAATGGACGTAACTTACACATTTGCACATGTTCGATTTTGGAACGCAGAAGTAAACTATAATAGGGTAAACTCAGATGCTGGCATATAGAGATAGACTATGGCCTAAATTATTTTTTAGGGGTTATATTTAATGAACAAAATTACATTAAAAAAAATCACATTTCAATGACTTCAGAAGAGAGAAAGATGCCAAATTTACTGTCACTTCCTCAGCGCTTATATTTGAAACCACATCACTGCAATGGTGGGATATTCTTTTAATTAATTCCATGGTGATACAGTATAACAAAAAGTACAGTGATATAAGCATATTTTAAATAATTTTAAACATATACAATCTCTGACACTGTGCTAAGATTTGTCAAGATACCAAAGTCAGCAATCAATTGTCTGAGATCTCGATTTAACCTCAAACATTTCTCATCAAATTCTTCCAAGAACAAACTATCTGAGATATGCACTTGACATTTTTATGGCTCTTATCTCACACTGTTCTTATAGCGCAGTGCGCGAGGAGTCTCAGAGACAGGGGTTCTCATCCCATGTAAACCAGAGAGATATCATGTTCATATAAACATTGGTGAGTGTTACTCTCTCTCAAATTTAATTTTTACTCCACTTACGGCAAGGTTTAGGATTGGGGTTTGGGTTAGTGTTAGGGGGTATTTCGACCTACATTTGCCAAATTTACAGTTATGAAATCAAATATTTTTGTCTTAAGAGTCATCTTTCTTGCTAGAAGATGAAGTCCATGTAAGCTTAGGTTAATAGTTGCCCTCTGAGTTCAATGATTTACCTTGTAAATTGGTGAAAACATTTTTCATGTCATAGTTGTTACCATACCATGTTTTTAGCACAACTGGAATGTTATATTGACCAAGAAGCATCTATGACTGGATCTATCCATTTTATGCTTCCTGATAAGTAACCGCTGCCCCAGGCTTTCATTGTATATTCAATCCTCATTACATCATATTAATCCAAAACTCCCTGCAGCATCAATAAGAAGATATATTCTTGTTTTTTCCCATCTGTAATGTGCACATAGTCACACCAACAGCACTTTTTCTTCTTGCCACTTTTATTGCAATTGCTTCTTTTTTTTCTGTTGCTGGTTTCTCGCGTATCCACAGGAAATCCAGTCTTCTAACAGGTCAATTAAATGCGGTCTCTCTTTCACATTATTGATCGGGTCCCTTGTTTGGACGAGTGCAGGGTCCTTGAGATGTGTATCAGTCTGGTAAGGGCAGTGGTGTCTACTATGAGCTGATAAACACAGAGTCCTGACCTTGTGCTAATACTGCCAGTGGAAGACTCTACAAACGCAAAGTGTTTAGATATTTCAGCCAAGGAAAGGATTCGTTTTTCTTTAATTAAGTGTTTGATCTTACAAAGTGAAATTTCTTTTTTGTGGAAATCAACATGATGCCACAAATGCTGTCATTTAAGCTTAACATGTATTGCACCCAGTATATTCCTTGAATTATTCTGTGCAGTGTGCAGTAAACAGTACACTAGTTTTTCATTATAAACATAGCTAACATTTCCAAAGTCTTCAGTTTCAACTGCGATATCAAAAAAAGTAAATAGTATAAAAAATTTACAAAAATCTATAAAAAATAGTATGTCACTTAAAGGACAAGTTCAGCTCAATCGACAGAATTTGTGACAATGCTGATTACCACAAAAATATTATTTAGACTCTTTCCATCTTTTCTTGAAAAAAGCAAAAATCGAGGTTACAGTGAGGCACTTAAAATGAAAGTGAATGGGGACAATTTTTGAAGGGTTTAAAGGCAGAAATGTGAAGCTTCTAATTTTATAAAAGCACTTACATTAATTCTTCTGTCAAAACTCATGTATTTTATTTAGATGTAAATTTGTTTGAATAAAACATTTTACAGTAATTTTAGTTTTTTTTTTTTTGGTATTTGTTGACAATACATCATCATGGCAACGATTTGAGCTTAGCTTAACCAGGAATATTCCTTTAAAATATATATCGTACAGTATACAATAATAATGTATAAGCAATAATGACTGAATAAGCAGTACTCTAGTATTCCGATCCAAATATAACTAAGGTGTTTTTACATACTTTCTTTGTGAATATACCACTTGTTCTTAGTAGTTGAGACTGTGAGCACTGCTTCTCTTGACAAACCTATAGTACAACAATCTTTCATCAGTAAGGTCTTTTCTATCCAAATGATTAATTTAATAACTCACACATGCTTGTTTTTCATCTCTGAGGCATTCATTTCCCAGTCCGACACAATTAGATCCACAGTTCCATTGGTGCTTTATGTTTTCTTTTTCAAATGCTCATGCTATCAGAACACTGAGGCGCATTCATTAACATCCAGCCTTTGTTCTAAGAGATTTCCATTACCGCTGCAGAAAATCTATCACTCTGCATTTCCATCTCTTAACATGGCAGCTTTAATGAGTGAATGAGATTCCAGAGCAAATCAGTCACATAGAAAACTAATAGAACATACTCAAGACCAGAATTTTCTCAGAAAATTGTGAAAACTGTGCCTGTTTCCTTTTTTCTTACTTTGATTCATGAGATATACCCTCGAGTGGATTAGTCCTGTAGCCACTCTTGCAATATCCACTAGAGATATGAGTTTGTCCTCTCTGAGAGTGTCGCAGTATCTTAGGCCTCTAGGCAACCCATAGTTGGTAGATTAGACCCCATTGCATGTGGCTTCTACTTGAAATGAACGTTGAAATGAAAATCAAGGCCTTGAAAAAATGGCTCTAGCTTTCAGATTACAAATGCAGTGTTATTAGCCCTGAATACCAGTAACCAGAAACAGTAGGTTGACTTGTCTTAAGCTTAGATCGGTCTGTGCTTACTAAAATCAGAAACATTGCCCCCAGTGGCCAAAGTGGAAAGTGTTGTTGGGCAAATGGGCTTGCGTGAGCTCCATTTTCCAGGTTTAATGTCCACAGATGGGTGCCAAAAGCGAGTTGTAATGCTAGCTGTTTTCAGCTGTACAGGCTGTTTTTTATAAGCTTTACCCCCAACCCAAACCCCAAACCTAAACCTAGCCATAAATGGAGTAAAAATGTAATATTAGAGGAAAAATAGCAACCTCTGTATTGCACTTGTTACTGATTATTCCTGGTTTCAAAGCGGGATTGGAACCCGTGTCACCCATGCTGCTGTCGCAATGGCCTTCCGGTCACAAAGGAAGGTAAATATACTGGAGCCAATACAAAAATGTCTGATAGGTAATGCCACTTTGTCAGTGAGTCGGCATAATATCGGCATGGCAAGACAAACACAGTAATAACACTATGTGTCCATTGTATTCTGAGGTATAATGGTTGTGGCATAAAGGGGGAATGTTGCATATTTAGATTTAAAGATTCATATGTTACTGTGTGCCAAAAATATAAAAGCAGAAGTTGACACTAAACACTTAGAGATTCTATGGCCTGGACATTGTTGCAAAGGCTGGGCGGTTTTGTTTGCTGTTCAGTCAAACAAATTTGTATCAGCAATGAATGCTAATGGTGCTTCAGTAAAGCAGTGAAATGATAATGCAGATGCGGTTTTGCTTATCGACTTAACATATAGCATTATCTGAGAAAAATGGACTTGAATTGCTCCCCTGAGCAAACAGAAAACAGTTTGAATTCTACTCCATTGATAAGACTTTTCTTGTCGATGATGTCAACATCATTACTACTGGTGATTTACAGTCATAAAGACATGGATTCATGAAAAAAAGGTTATTCAATGTGTGGGTTCAAGTCCAACATGAATTAACGCTTTATTAGGTGTGGGGAAGTGGTTAAGGCCAAGATTATTCAAGTTTTGGGTTTTTAATTTAGTTTTAATTTTAATTTAGTTTTCCATCCATCGTCAACTGCTTATCCTGTGTACAGGGTCGCGGGGGGCTGGAGCCTATCCCAGCTAACATTGGGCGAAAGGCGGGGGACACCCTGGACAGGTCGCCAGTAATTTACTTTTCCATTTCAAATTATTATTTAGTTTAATTTCAGTTATTTTACCAACTGTGTTTGTTGGTTTAGTTTAATTTGAGCTTTCAATTATTTTTTGTTTTTATTTTAGTCTATCAATATATTTTGGTTTATTTTTATTTCTATTTCTATTTCAGTTAACACAGATAAGTAAATTATTATAAAATTCTATAAAAACAGTAAATACTATTAAAAAAAACTATGCCCTATCCTGTACAGATTACACAGGTCTTGTGTTAAGTTAAATTAAGTAATTTTTATTTGTAATTAAGTGCTTTTTACAACACACATCGTTCCAAAGCAGCTTTACAGAAAATCAAGCTTTAACAGAAAATTAAGCTGTGATATCTGTAGTGTCTTAGAGTCAAGAAAATTGTGTCATAAAATAATATGTAAATAATAACTGTAGTGAGCAAGCCGAAGGCGACTTTGGCAAGGAACACAAAACTCCAAAAGATTAATGATAATGTCCATCCTGGATTAACTGTGGAAGTTCACATAGATGCATTGTCCTGTGTTAAAGCTAGGGTGTGCATTTTTTTCCAGAATTTCTTTTTGTTATACTGGTTGACAGTCTCTTCACATCCTGATAGCAATCAATAATTTAAGTGGTCTAAATGTAAAAATAGATATATATCGTCTGTGTGACAGGACTAAAAATTGATCGACCAATCATTGCATTCAGTCCAAATGATTGGATGTCGTTCCTGTCTGTCAATCTATATTTACATACCGCCGCACAACTTGTTCGCGCAGACAATCACACATCATCAGTGCAGGTTCTTTGACGCTGAATGGAAGGTGAACTGCAGCTACCTTATGTTCCTCCTGAACCACCAGTAAAAGGAAACAAGAAAAGAAAGAACCGTGTTAGACTGTGTGATTAGAGGAGGCATGGCTTTGGAGACGCCTCTGAAGCGGGGGTGGGATCTATGCTTTCAAAGCTAGCTTGCAAACTGCTAGCCTCTCTGGAGTACACGCTAGCTTTAATTGGCTGATGAAGGTTTCTGTTGGCAATTAATTGATATTCTCTGTATTCCATTTCAGGAGTGTAGTCCATCATTAGACCAAAGTGATGCAGGCAGAGATCAGTGAGGTGCTTTGCAGTTTAACTGGCAGGTCATTTCGGTGAGGACCATCCAAAGTCCAAGGTTCAGGCAATGGCACATGAAGTATCAAATGTCTTACAATTGGAGTTGGCATCAGTTCATCCTCTGTGAAGTCCATCGCAGTATACTGAAGTGATGTCTGGTTGGCACAGGGTGCAGTTGGTCATCATCACTCAGCGATACTTGCAGTGGGAGTCGAACATCAAGCTGGATCTGACAGGCTCTGGTAACCTCGGGATATACATTATAGTGTATAGGCTGACATACAACATGGCAAAAGCAAACTAGAAGGACTCACAAATGTGGAGATATGTATCCCTTTATTTTTTGAACAGCAATGGATGATGAGATTAAATAAACTAATCCATTTATCTTGAAACATAACCACTTGTGTGGGCACACACAAATGAAACTCATGCCAGTAGATGGCATGTTTGCGATGCAACAGTTGGAGACAAAAAGAACATGCACAAGACAAAAGTATTAAAAACAGAAACTGAAAATATTTTATGTTCAATTCTAGTTGTATGTATGATAGTTTGTTTAGTTTTAGTTTTTTAGAACATTTTACTTTTAGTTTTAACTTTGTTTTTCTAGGTTCTTTTTGTCAGGATATTGTCAAAAATGCTTTAGGCACTCCACAGCCATAAATCATGATTTACTACTTGCTAGTCGGTTGCAGTTAGTTTTAGTGGGAGGGACATTCTCAGAGCATTTGATACAACAAAAATATGTGAAGTGCAAGATGAGTCATCAATATTTAGCATAGGGATGGCCTCAATGCTAACAAACATGGACTTGAAGATGCACAAACTCAATTTGATTTCATGGGACCTTTAAAGGTATTATTTCTAAGTATGCTTGGCAGATTTGTTTTGTAGTTAAACTTTCTAGTGTCTGTGTTTATTCAATTGTTCATGAAATATTTAAAGTCTTGGCCATCTAGCTGTCATTCTGTGTCTTGATAAGTGCCCATGTTAATTCTGTCCAGACGGAGGAGTGTCACATCAGAAAGTTGTCTCAGTAATGATCTGGATTTTCAGAGGGTAACGCATTTCATTACAGTAGAGGACTCTGGCTTTGCACTGGCTTTATTTAAAATCAATTAATGGAAAAAAAAAACTGTAGTCATTTGCATATAGATATCATAAATTTACAGTAGCAAATACAAAGTAGGGGTGGGTAACAATATTGATTTTTCTGATGAGTTGCAATCTTCATTTGAAATGATCTCGATATCATTTCCTAAATCAACTGACCGATCCAATCTTTTGCCTAACCCTCTACAATGCCAGTAAATCACTCACATAAGTGACCACATTTTGCACTACATGACTACAAATGTCTGTGATGAGCCACCGGCTGGTAAATGTTCAGATTTCACTCGCCAGTGATTGTGTTTTGTGGTGAAGAAGTTCAGCTCTGAGATTTTTTCACTGCGTGTTACATGTAAAAGTTTGATTTGACTCGTTCCGAGTATTGTGTGTCCAAAGACGAGATCCACACAATCCATTTGTCATTGAATAATGTCTCCTTCAATACCCTTTTTTTTCTTTAGAGTCAGTTGATGACCAAAGACAGCAGAAAAGGATACTTTTTATATTAGTCACACATATAATCGTAATGCTCCCGGACCGTAATAAGGAAGATTCCTGAGAAATGCAAGCTTGTAGTACCACCTGTTTACTCCAGAGGGCAGTAAGTGAAACTTCAGCTGTGTGGCAATGCGCAGTTTATACAGTGAAGAAAACAACCATCCAGCAGCAGAACAACACAAACATGCATTACGTTCTTGCGTTCCAAACACTTGATGGAGCGCAAATTCGAACTAAGGGATCTCAATATGTGTTCTAAGTATTAAAATATATATAAATTGACACAGTGACCTAAAAATGTATATTTATGACCCAATGCACCATAGACGCTCCACAAGCATGTCTGATGCAAGTGTGCATTGACAGCTCCTTAAACAAGCCCTCATAATAAATCTCCAACTGATTACTTTTCGCTTTTCACTTGTGAAATGGATTGCTGTGAACTGTACAGTAGATTGTAACAACAGATTGTATTCTAAAGCTGCTTTTTGTATTGGCTAATCAATGATTAACTCTTCTGCCACAAGAATGTAATGCATTTTAATAATCTGAATATTTTTTTTTTATTTTATATATATATATATATAATTTTTTAATATTTAAAGATAACTATGTATAATTATTTAATCATTATATATTGAATTATTGCTATATGAGGGGCTTTTTCAGCAAATGTTTTATATGCGTTTAAATGTGATTAATCGTGATTAATTAATCTGTATATGACATGTGTGTGTCAGTGAGTTGTGAACACATTTGTGTATTACCAGTATTATTAGCTTGCACTTCCCCGCATTGCCAGATAATATGCCTCTATCATCTTTCTCAGTTGTAGAAAAATAAACTAAACAGAATTTTTCCCTTCTTTGCAGTGTACATCACCATTGTAGCAAGATCACTTCTGACACTCCATCACTGATCTTATAGCCATCTGTTAAATCACAGCATTATGGGTCCTTCACTCCCTCTGCAAACAGCGAACTGCCCCAGAGAGGCATATTCACTTTCTCACTGGCCCAAATATGATTATGCTGCTATGAGGAGCTGTGGCCCGGGGCCAGGAGCCTTCCCACTCTCTTAGACCCTCACTGGACACATTTGAGGATGTACTATCGGCACACACCTTACAGTGTGTCTTAATTATTCTGTGTTGTGTTGAGCAGGTGGGAACAGATGTGTTGTACAAGGAGCCCTGAAGCCACGCAATCCAGACTAGTGAAATTTTATAGCGTTTAGGTCAGGCAAATAGGTATCACATTAAATTAATAGAGCAGCTAATATGACATATGGAATACCAGACAAAGTGGATTAAGGGCTTGTTTAGGATTTCAAGAGGGGATTGACATATGATTACATTAAAGGAAATGTTTTGTTCATAACTAATTATTTCCTGAAACATTTGGCACTCTGATACTAATTTCAGTTAAATTAATGTCTGTCAATAAATTTGAATATTTAATCGTAATAAATCTCATTTACATTTTTTTACTGAATGAGCTTAATCTCAGATTTTTAATTTGCTAAAATTAGCCTCTATATATAGGGGTGGGCGATATACCTGTAGACATGATAAACCTGTAGAAATGTGGAAACTGGTATACAATTTGGATTATTGTCTATATCGTAGTTATGCAAAACTTGCAAGAAATTTGCACGTCATTCAATTCGCGTAACACGTTTTTGGTACACATTCTGTTGGAGAAATGGAAGAGGACGGCAGAGCGGCTTTATGTGAGACTGAGCGAATTGAAGAAACAGGGGTTTTTCAGGTACTGACCATTTTTCAGCAACCCTCAAAGCAAATCCAGTTATATTAATCTCACATTCTGAACATGCTTCTCATCAGACACACGCAGCTGTGTTTCACATGATTTCCGCATGCTATCTCTGAAGCACGAAAGTGCGCAGAAGTCCAGCATGCTTCCAGATTGGTCTCACGCAGACACTTGCACTACTCAACCCGCTTCCCTTTCAATTGAGTTCACTCAACATTGCTGTAAGCACTATGGGGATGTGTCCTTGAATGACCTTGTTGAAACCCTTATACAATCAGCAAATCTTCTGATTGGCAGTGGTGTCTGAGCCCCGCCCTTTTAGGCGTACAGTAGGCCTACATAAATGGGCGCTCAGTCATCATTTCATCAGAATTGTCTTCCTTCAAGACTACAAACTTCATCCTCTTATTGGAACCCTTTCTGCTTCACCGTCGATATACACTTACAGCGGACAGAACTTCTCAGCAAGATGCAAACAGGACGACTCATCGCCTGTACTCAGCCCCTGCACCGAAAGGCTTTCTGCTCCACTGTGTGTTCTGGTGAAGAGTTCTCCACATCGGCGTCGAAGACGCTCTCGGTTCTTCACTTCAGACGCTTGTCGTTGATCAACGTGGCACTTCAGTGAAACTCCTACCTGCTTCCCACAGCAATCCGGCTGGAGTTACTATATCCTTTATATATATACTATATTAATTAAAGTGACACTTGATGAAAAGATCATTCCTCACAAGGGCGGTTGAAGAGCTCGGTCTTGAGTGGTCCCCTCCAGAAGAGCCAGAAAAGTCTCGCCTGAATGAATAGTTTTTGCAAACACTGACCGGCAGCAGAAACGTTCCTAACATGCCCAACCCCGGGAAGAGGAATCCAGAGAATACCACGGCACACCACTATCCCACACAACCATTGTAAACAGCTTTCCTTTTCACAAACTTGTCCATGTTTTCTGTCCATCTTAGTGGCGTGTTTGAAATTCAACTATGCAAAAAACACAAGTCACATAGCGTACACTGCATGAGGTCACAGATGGCATGAATGCTAATTGGGTAATGAAAAGTTTCTAATTTGTGGATTTGTTCTTGTAAATTAGTATTTTCAATGCCACAGCAAATTATAGGGATGCAAACCAACGAGGGGTGAAAAAGGTGAGACAATCACTCTTCCACGAACATATTTTCCAGGGATATTTATTTAATTTTGTTAAAGAATCAACTAAAGCTAGAAGGTTGGTGGTTTGATCCCCACAGCCACCACCACTGTGTCCTTGAGCAAGGCACTTAACTCCAGGTTGCTCCGGGGGGATTGTCCCTGTAATAAGTGCACTGTAAGTCGCTTTGGATAAAAGCGTCTGCGAAATGCATAAATGTAAATGTAAAGCACCAATATGTAACAGAGACTCAGGAAGGCTGGGATCCATAAGCAGTGTTTTATTGAAACTCACAGAATATATGCAGGCAATGGTCAGGCAATGGGGAATAAGGGCAAACGTAGGCAGAGTAGGAGCGTTGTGAGGGAAGCAGGATGTCAGGGCAGGCAGCAATGGGCAATCACGAAGAGACAGGCAAGGTTCAGGTAGGCAGGCAGTAATCAATCGTAGTCAACAGGGAAAGCAAGGTCAGTAGGCAGATAATCAAACAGGAATGGTAGTAGAACGCTCAGTAGTGTAGCCGGAACAAACAAGACTTCGCCCCGAGTGTGTGACTGCGTGTAGCTTAAATAGAGGGAGATGAAATGGGGATCAGCTGTGGATTGATCAAGCCCGGTATGTGAGTAATTAGAACTCAGGTGAATCGGATCTCCGGTGGCCGACCGCGGAGGTGCTCTCGAAAGCGTTTGTGACAGAACCCCCCTCCTATGAGCGGCTCCTGAAGCGAGGACCTGGTCGGCGCCGGGGTCGACCTCGAGGGCGGAGGGCTGGTCTCTCTGGATGGACTCTCGGACTGTGGGGGGCGTCGCGGGCAGTTGGCGCGTAGATGCCCCGCTTGACCACAGTAGAGGCAGAGGTTGTGCGAGAGGCGGCGTTCCTTCTCTTCGTGAGAGAGATGGGTCCGACCGACCTGCATAGGTTCGGGTTCCTCGTGGAATGAGCGAGTCGGAGCTGCCGGCGCGAACCACCGGGTTGACCGCCTGGAGTGGATGAGGTTGTCAAGGCGTATGACGAGAGTGATGAATTGATCAAGAGACATACCTTCGTCGCGGCAGGCCAGTTCAGACTGAAGCTCGGCACTCAGCCCTTGTGGAAAGTGGAGCTTGAGGGGGCTTTCCGGCCAGCCGGTCTGCGTAGCGAGAGTGCGGAAGGAAAGCACGTAGTCCGCTGCCGTGCGATTACCTTGAGGCAGGGCTATCAGCTGTTCGCCTGGCTCTTGCCACTCTCGGGGTGATCAAAGACTGTGGTCAGGCTGCCCATGAAGGATTCGTAGGTTGACTGGGCGAAACCCTGGTTGGTCCAGATCGCGGTAGCCCAATCGAGAGCTCGGCCCGTGAGCACAGAACATACAAAGAGGTTCTTACTCTCATTGGTGGGGTAAAGTGCCGGTTGTTGAGAGAGGAATACCGTGCACTGCATGAAGAAGCCTTTGCACTTCGAGGGCGTACCGTCAAACTTCTCGGGATGTGCGAGGCGAGGGCCGGTGATCGGTTGGTAGTGAGGAACGGCGTCGGCCGCTGGGCTGGCTGGAGGCGCGGTGAGCGCCGGTGCTGGCTGGCTGAGAGCTTGTACAGCCCGCATAATTTCATCCACGGCGGTTGTCAGTCAGCCGAGTTGATGGTGTTGTGCAGATAGCTGATTCGCTTGGGTGGTGAGCTCTTCAGCCATACGTGATATCACCGCTGGATCGATGTTTGGCGAAGTCTTCTGTAACAAAGACTCAGGTAGGCTGGGATACATAAGCAGTGTTTTATTGAAACTCACAGAATATATGCAGGCAATGGTCAGGCAATGGGGAATAAGGGCAAATGTAGGCAGAGTAGGAGCGTTGTGAGGGAAGCAGGATGTCAGGGCAGGCAGCAATGGGCAATCACGAAGAGACAGGCAAGGTTCAGGTAGGCAGGCAGTAATCAATCGTAGTCAACAGGGAAAGCAAGGTCAGTAGGCAGATAATCAAACAGGAATGGTAGTAGAACGCTCAGTAGTGTAGCCGGAACAAACAAGACTTCGCCCCGAGTGTGTGACTGCGTGTAGCTTAAATAGAGGGAGATGAAATGGGGATCAGCTGTGGATTGATCAAGCCCAATATGTGAGTAATTAGAACTCAGGTGAATCGGATCTCCGGTGGCCGACCGCGGAGGTGCTCTCGAAAGCGTTTGTGACACAATACCAGCGGTTTTAGTGATTTTTATTAACTTAACAATTGTGTAGAATTAGCTGCAAAAAATAAAGAGTATTTTGGTGTGGCTAGCTTCTGTTTCACAAATTTGTTCCATTTCATTAACTGATTAGTTCAGTGACCCCTTCTGGAGATGTCAGTTGCGACAAATAATGTGCTAAGAGTGGGTCATTGAATAATTTTGAGTCGTTCACGACCGAAATCTACCAAGAGACTTTATCATTTTTAAGCATTAAAAGAACAAAGCAGATCTTTAGTTTTCCTTCAGTTTGAGCATGATTTTTATCCAAAAAAAGACAATAATATGAATCTAATAATATTAATGAGTATCAATAATGTCCTTATCTTCTCCATTACAACTTGCATGAGAATTATAAGAATTATAAACACAAAGCAGATGTACTTTTATCATTTTCCTACAGTATTTAAACAGCTTGGCATGACGTTTATCAGAAAAGACGACAATAATAGAGAAATATGAATCATTTTGAGTTTCAATAATGTTCTTTTGTCATTGTAAAATGCATTTTACATTCAAGTGTCAAGCGCCTCATTGCCCTCCACATGAAAAGCTTTGCTGAAAGCGTCACAGAGGGGCGATTTTATGAGTTTGCCAAGTAAGAAAGTGGGAGACGTGCACAACAAACATTGAAAACATGTATTTGGAAGAGAGATTAAAAAAACTGGCAGTTGCTTTGATAACAGAAAGTAATAAAAGGACTTGTTTATGTTTAGGTCTATGCCTTTTCTTGGTGAATTTAAATTAGTTCAATAACTGGGGTCTCTGATATTCGTAAACGATAAGGTAATATTTAATTAAAAGACATTATGAGACATTCTGTAACTTTTCACAAATATGGACAGTTTTTAAATATTTCTTGTTGCTTTTACTCTCAAAGACATTATTGGTGAAGCAAAAACGTGTGTGTAAAACACTTTTTTTTTGGTGTAAAGTGGTGTCACTTCATAGATTTCAATGTATTCTGCAGCGCTGACATGAGTCACGTGAAAGCCCCTTGATGTGTAGAAATATCAGTCACTTTTGCACATTAATCGTAGCTCTTCACAATCACAAAATTGTCTGCTTATGGTTTAAAAATGGCGAATTTCACTGAAAGGTGAGGAGTTTGGATTCCTGAAATGTTTTTCTTTTTTTTTTTTTTCATGCATTCATTTATTTTGTGGAATTCAATACTTTTTCATGGCACGCTTGACAATCTTTCATGGCACACTGGTGTGCCGTGGCACAGTGGTTGCGACGCACTGCCATAACATATCCTCAGTGCGTAACACAAATGCTCACACACACACAGAACAACACACAGGAATGAGAATGTGGGACTATAAAATAGAGCTTTTTTTGGTAGAATTTGTCAAATAAAATCAGCAACAATGTAGAACACACAGAGAAATTAACATATAATAACATATCCAGAACAAAGAACACACACACAAATCAAAGCAAGGGTGAGGCAATAATACTTAGCACACACCAAGCATGCTTACATGCAAGCACACCAGCACACACACACACACACACAGACCCAGATCAAATTAAGACAGTTGATTTTTTTTTTTTCACTGTAAGAAAATGTACGCTTAGGTTTGGAAGCAAACTGTTTATTCTAAGTCTTATGTTTGTACACAAAATACATTATCACTGTTCATTCCTGTTTATTGCTGTTGGTTTTATTGACATTTTTTGTTAATTTATTCTATTGATTTATTTAATTGGGCTGTTTGAAATAAATTAAAGTTAACAAAAAAACAAAAAAAGAAATCTCTTTGTAACACCATGTTTTGTAATCATAATGTGGCATCGTTGCAAAAACTGACACTTCAAAACACAAACCAAAAAAAGGCTAAACTTTGACAAATATAGTGATTGAGTTTTTTTTTCATGTCTTTGATAATGTCTAAATATATATACAAATACAGAACTTACGAAAAAAAATATGTTTGCTACAACCAGGAGTGGACCTCTGCAGCAATCTACTGGTTCTAATTGTATAATTTCAAGTCATTTTAATTTAAAAGTTTTTTGTTTTTTGGTGGAAGCAATCTTTCCAGAATGCATGACACATTTTTCATATTCTTTCTTTTTGTGTGGCATAAAATGATCTTATTTTAAATTAAAATGAATGCTGTAGCTTAGTGATAAGGTCAAATACAATACCACAACCCCATTTGTTTAAACATTTGTTTAAAAAAATTCCATGATTACAGGACAAAATTACACGGTTATTATTTGGGGTCAAATTTGACCCCAAAAGCCTCAAGAATGCACCCATAATGAAGGGTTAATTTATCAAAAATAAAAAAGCACTATTTTTTATGGCTAGTTCGTGTTATTAAAATGTATGCATTAACTAATAGATTATTTAATTTGAATGAATGTTGTTCATTGTTAGTTCATGTTAACTAATGAGGGTACTTCTTTTTTTTGTGTTGTTTTCTCAATCGACTGGTGAACATCATAAATCCAGTCACTTCTAACAGTAATACCAATCCAAACAGTTTGTGGTATCACTCATGTCAGTCACAGAATCTGTGCAGGATGAGACGCATGTTGAAGTTTATTATTTAGTGTTAGGGGTTTATATAGCATGATATGAGCAATAACAGTAGTGATGCCTATTTCTATTATTGTCTGTTTCTGTCAATTTTCTTAATTATTTAAGTCTCAGAACTCTCAAACACTTAGAGCCAATTATTGTGAGCTGAAGTTTCACCCCTAAACATTCATGGAAAATAACAGCACACAAGACACTGAGTAGAACTGTAACTGTGACGTTAATCACAGACTGGCGAACATTACACAGAATGAGAAATTATCCTTCACTATGAATGACTTCTGTTGGATAAATAATTGAGTTTGAATATTATGGTTATTGTATTCAGTGAGGACCGTCAGAGCATGTGGCCTCTAACAGGAAGTGTCACTTTCACATCTGTTGGAGTCATGCAATGGAACATCCTTTAGTTCCTGAAAGTTTCTTTGGCAGTTTGTACATCCATCACGCCATAAAAGAAACTTGCTTGTTAACCTTTTTCACAACTGAACACAGCTGAGCCTAAGTGCATAAATGTTGGGCAATTCCATTTCTTAATCTCTTTTTTTTAATTTACTGACAAAAACAGATTTATAGCTGTAGTACAGCATAGAAATAGTACAGCTTAAATGATTTGCATTAGGAGTGTAATTAATGCCTTTTCTACATATTTTATCATTCCTGTGCTGTCTCTGATGCCTCGCTCAAGCCTGTTGCATTATAAACTGATTCAATTAGTTGTTTTATTGCAATTCTTCATCAACAGTCAGGACTGGACTGGGAAGAGAAATCTGAAATATACTGCAACGATGGCTGTTTGGTTGAAATTATGTTTCCTTAGTTTGAAATCACCATTTAAGCCACTTAAAATACAGAACTATCAAGAAATACTGTGTATTTTGAAAATCATGAAAAGATATTTTGAGATGTCACGATATTTTCTTGCTGTATCGCCCAGCCCTACATAAAAGCAGCATAAACTTAAAAGTAGAATTGTTTTAAACTTGGACACTTTCCACTTACCTGGACCATTTACCTAAATTTTCCTGAATTCACCATGTGAGTTTGAAAATGTCTGCATTCTGATTATTAGACTATTAGAATAAAGAAGACATTTTGTTTTAGTGGTTTTTGCCAAATAATCCAGATTCCTGTTGTATACTGTATACATACTAAATACAAACTTTAATGTTCATTTGATGACTTCACAAGGGACTGGACTGTGTCCATGTCTTTATATCAAGTGTTTTGTGAGAGATTTGTGAGAGCTGAGGGGGAACGGTCTCAGATGTGCTCTGTTAATGGGTGATGCCATGCCTGATGATGTCAGCACACTTTATTTAGACCCTTTATCTGAGAGCAGCCTGCAGTAACAGAGGGAGGATTTCATTTCTCTCTGTGGACGGGACAGGGGGGCATATCACTTACAGTGTGGCCCGGGCAGTACAGGAGAGATCTCTTTACTTACTAGCTAATTGATATAGGGAGAGCGGATGTGGCGAGGGTGTGGGTGGGTTTAGGGGGTCGAGAGATTGATGGTATATGTGTTCTGCCCCAGAAGAGGTGGGTCTGTGTACTCAGCAGGGTTGTGCAAAATTCATAATTTCATAATTAACACCTTTTCATTTTATGAGTTGGAATTTGAATTGAATTGGCCACGCCCCACAGGAAGTTGAATTTGAATTGTAATGAAGTAGAATTTACTGAATTGCAATTCAAACAAATTCAACACAGTCAGACTACACAATTTCATTAGTCCAAGAGACATTTTTCTTTTACAAACAATTAAGATATCTTTTTTTGTAAACAAATTTCTATCAAATTAAATAAATTAACATAGCCATCAAAAGATTTTGCTTTTGCTGAACAGCACCATAAATAATCCACCAATTTGTTTTCAGATAACTTCATAAAAATAAATTCAAAATTTGAATCTATTGATTGTTTAATACAGTATATTAAGCAAATTAGCACACCTGGAAATTAAATGTTCCCCTTCTGTCACACACTCGACGTTTTGTCAATGTAGTAGGAGCTGGAATGCGGCCACTCAATCAGATTTTTTTCTTCGCAAGGGCACAATAGAGCCTGTCCCTCTAGCTGAGATGAGAAAAGGGTTCTACAGCCCTTACTCCATCATGCCAAAGAAAGGCAGTGGGTTGCGGCCAATCTTGGACCTGCAAGTTTTGAACCGGGCACTGTACAGACTCCTGTTCAAGATGCTGAGGTGGAAATGCATTTTGGCATGCGTTCGGCATTAAGATTGGTTCACGACGGTAGACCTGAAGGATGCAAACTTTCCTGTCTCGGTTTTACCTTGTCGCAGACCCTTCCTACCGTTTGCTTTCAACGGCCGGGTGTATCAGTACAAGGTCCTGCCCTTCGGCCTGTCTCTGTCCCATCGCATCTTCATGAAGGTCACATAGGCAGCTCTTGCCCCATTAATGGAAGTGGGCATCTGCATACTCAATTACCTTGACAGTTGCTGTGCACACACAGGGATCTGGTGCTCAGGCATCTCAGCCGTTAAGGGCTATGGGTCAACTGGGAAAAGAGCAAGCTCTCCCTGGTTCATAGCATCTCTTTTCTCTGCAAGGAGTGAGTGCACGCAGTCAGTGATGAACTGCCTAAAGTCATTCAAGTGGAGTATGGTGGTCCCACTGAAATGGTTTCAGAGGCTCCTGGGGCATATGATGTCCTCGGCGATGGCCACAAAGCTCGGGTTGATGCATATGAGACCACTCCAGCACTGGCTTCACACACAAGTCACGAGATGGGCACGGCACCACAGCAAAAATCGCATGGCCACCACGCCGATATGCCGCCACTTCTTCAGCCCTTACAGTGTGGTGGTTATGACAGACGCCTCCAAGCTAGGCTAGGGTGTCATGTGCAATGGGCATGTAACCGCTGGTTCCTGAACAGGACCACGACTGTGTTGGCATAGCAACAGCCTCATGTTGATGGCAGTACTGCTCACCCTGTGAAGGCTTTTGCCGTTGATCCAGGGCAAGCACGTGTTGGTCCAGCCGGACAACACGGCAACAGTGGCGTATATAAAACTGCCATGGCAGCTTACATTTGAGTAAAATGACTGCGGTCACTGCGGGCCACTCACAACCCGAGCAGCCTCAACGCCACAGCGGACAAGCTGTCATGGCAAGCGATGCTCAGTGGAAAGTGGAGACTCCACCCCCAGGTGGTCTGACTGATTTGGAGTTGATTCAGCTCCAGGTGGACCTGTTCCTTCCTGGAAATACTCCCAATGCCCACTCTGGTATTTCCTGACAGGAGCCCCCCTCGGGACAGATCCGCTGGCACACAGCTGGACCCAGGGGCTGCGCAAATACCTGTTGCACAGACCCTTTGCCAGGTCAGGGAGGATGAGGAACAAGTCACCCTTGTGGCCCCCATACCTGCCCACCCAGACTTGGTTCTCGAACCTCATGCTCCTCACAACAGCGCCTCCCTGGCAAATTCCCCTGAAAGGAGGGGAATGGAAGGACCTTCTCTCTCAGTGATGGGGTACAATCTGGCACCTGCGCTCAGACCTCTGGAATCTCCATATCTGGCCCCTTGATGGCCCGTGAAGACGGCCAGTGCTTTTCCTCCTGCGGGAGAGGCTGGAGGGGCGGCTGTCCCCCTCCACCTTGAAGGTGTATGTGGCCGCTATAGCGGTGCACCACGATGCAGTGGATGGTAAGTCCTTGAGGAAGCATGACCTGATCATCAGGTTCCTCAGAGGTGCCCGGATACTGAATACTCCTAGGCCACGCCTCTTCCCCTCATGGAAGAGGTCCTCCTGGGCCTTCGGAGATTCCTGTTTGCGCCGCTAGAGTCAGTCAAGCTGAAAGCCCTTTCCTTAAAGATGGCCCTCCTGATTGTTCTCATCTCCATCAAGAGGTTTGGGGAACTGCAAACGTTTTCTCTCAGTGACACTTACCTTAGCTCTTTGTCTGCTATGGCATACAGCGGAAAGGGAACGCTGTCTCCAAACAAAGCCTTGTCCACTGGATCATGAATGCCATCATGCTGGCATACCAGGCCATGCCCACCCTTTTGGTAATACGAGCACACTCTACCAGGATTCTGGCATCGTTGTGGGCACTGGCCGGTGGCACCTCTCTAGCAGACATCTGTAGGGCAGCGTGCTGGGCAACACGCAATACCTTCGAGACTTTTCGGTCTCTGGTTTGAGCCGGTTTCTACCCATGCATTTTCAGATACGAACAGGTAAGGTTACGGGACAGCTGGCCGGGTATACTGCTTGCGTATAGTGCCTTTCCCCTCTGTGAGGCAAAGACATGCGTTAGATAGCATTAGATGGCCCCAGCCAAATCTAATACTCTGTGGAGAGAAAACAGAGAGAAAAGGGCACAGTTGGCATGGCCTGCTCCCATGCTAGTTACGTCTATAAACATGTATTTCATGGAAAGTGATGTGCTTGCTGTCTTAAAACAATAATATCACATCTTTACTCATCACATGAACACTTATGAGAAATACAAAAATTCATAAAGTATTTTAAAATGGCACACACAGAAATCGACACATGGTACATTAAACACTACAAGGATAACAATCAATACATTGGGACTGGACCCCATAAACATTTTGTGTTGACCAATCTGAACTCAAATAAATGCATTGAGCCAACTCCCTGCTATGCGTTCCTGAAAATTGCCAAGAAAAAACTACTATGATCTAGTAAATCTTTCAATATTTTTGTTTACTTGATATAAAAACACTTGTTATAGTGTAATGTTTCAGGAAATACCCCATTTGTTATGCATATGATAATATGAGAAATTGTTTCATGTTATACTGAAAAATCTGTAGATTATTACAAAAACAAACTTTATAACAGTCAAATAAATTTTTTGAATTTCAACCCATTTTAATTCTACTTCCTTAAATTCACATTCAAACTGCAACTCTACATCCTTTTTGCTACCACAATTCAAATGTAATCCAAATTCTGGAATTGAATTGAAATTGAATTGGCCACTGTACCTCACATATTGTAAATGCTTATCCCTTTCATATATACTGGTTAATAACTGGGCTCTGCAGAGTATCCTCACACATATGTGTTTCTGCAACAGCCAGTTACGTTACAAGTTGCCATATTCAAATAGGCTTTCGTGCCGACACAGGCTGCGCTGGGGAAGTGTCTATAATTTATATTCGCTCAAACAGTTAGTCATAAAGTCTTTTAAACCACAGAATAACTGTAATTTATATACATACATCCTACTCATCATCAAAGTTCCACAATAAAAAGTTTACAGCGCTTATATGCACAGTCAATACATCAAACGCAATCATCCTCCAATGCGCGCTGCTATTTGATTACATATGTAGTGGTTGTCATTTGTCAAACAAACAGCAACTCAAAGAGTCTTTTCAAGCACATAATATATTTCTCTTATGTAACAAACAGCCGAATCATCACCAAAGTACGACGATAATAGTTCACAGCTTGTATATGCACAGCCATCATATCAAATGCATTCTTCCCATGCAATCAGCCACGTCTACTTATTAGATGCATATGTGGTTTTCTTTCACACAAACAACAACTCAAACAGTCTTTTCAGGCATAACAGTTTAACAGTTTAAAACTTATATACTCACATTGAAAACATGCTGATGGAGCATGATTATTCGATGCAGGTCTGTTGACATTAGCACTTGTCACACACACACACACAATGTCTGAGAAGTCAAACCGGACCGTATTTGTTTTTTTCTATAAAAATGAAATAAATAAAATAAATTCAGTACAGCAGACATAACCCATGTGTTCACATGTTTACTATATGATATACAGTATTTTTTTTATGACAGTAAATCAAAAATTATATAAAATAAATAGAAAAATACTCCTTTACACTCTGCCCACCTCTACCGGCTATGCAGTGTCACGTGCAAACATAACTCACTCCAGGGGGCACTACAGGGGAATTTGAACCCTACTCATGAAAAGGTTAATAACAAGTACTGTCAGTCAATTAAAATATTTAATTGTGATTGTGAAGTGGACCAAGGAAGGGACGGAAACAGATGTCCGCTTAAGGGGTAAGCTTTATTATTACAGTTAATTTTACTTTTATCACACACAACTATTCTTTGCTTTGTGTCAGGCTCTCTCTCCATGCTCTGGGGCTGCTGGATTTTTATCCGCTCTCCTCATGCTACTGCAATTAGAGACAGGTGTTAGACATAATTTAGCTCAGGTGTGAGCGCCCTTACCGCTTTTCTCTCCCGGACGGGCGCTTGACCACGCCCCCACTGCCACAGAGATTAATTGCATGATTTTTAATAGTTAATAATTACTAATAGAATGTTTTTTAATAGTTAATCACGATTAATCGCAGATTTAGAAATTGCTTGAATATTTACTTTATACAGAACTGTATATGCTTCTTTTTTTCTGTAAAAATGCATTTAGTTCCTTCTTAGGAAAGAAAACAAAACAATATGTAACAATAATGCTTGTTTAATATTTTAAAAGCAAAGCCTTATCTTTAAGTATAAAGATAGAAATGCACTAACATAGCACCAATTCAAGTAACATTAAATGTTTCCCAAGGTGTTAGTTTGACTAATTGAAATAACTAGTCCACATAGGTAGCATATTAATTGAAATGCATATTAAATCTCTTAAACCGGGGGGCTGGGTAGCTCAGCAAGTAAAAGAAGCTAACTACCACACCTGGAGTCGCAAGTTCGAATCCAGGGCATGCTTAGTGACTCCAGTCAGGCTTCCTAGGCAACCAATTGGCCCTGTTGCTATTGTGGGTAGAGTCATGTTTGGTTAACCTCCTCGTGGTCGCTATAATGTGGTTCTCACTCTTGGTGGGGCAAGAGGTTAGTTGTGTGTGGATGCCATGGAGAATAGCGTGAAGTCTCCACACGCACTAGGTCTCCACGGTAACGCGCTCAACAAGCCACGTGATAAGATGCACAGATTCGAGTAAGATGCACTCGCCTCAATCCACCACCCGGATTGAGGTGAGTCAATATGCCCCCACGAGGACGTAGAGCGCATTGGGAATTGGGCATTTCAAATTAGGGAGCAAAGATCTCTTAAACCCTCCACAATATTATTCAGCCAGCAGGCTGTGGTTGTCTACTTTGCTACAGCAATCGTGAAGCCACATTCAATTGATTTATATTTCACTTTTTACTAATTGAATACAAAATCTTCTAATCTAAATGATATTATTGGCCTAACAATTTGAGTTTAATTGAAAAATGTACATGAATTTCAACATTTCTTCGAGGGGAGAACAGTCTTGATAGTCATAGTCATGCTGTGTGATCACGTCAAACAGCATTTCCAATAAAATTATTGTTCAAATGTATGTTATTTAATGAACACACCTTTCAGCCCAAGTTCTCAAAGTGGATAGTAAAATCTTCTTAGGGAATGGGGCACAGGAATGATCACTTCTGAATGAAAAGCACCTTGTGCCATGTAGCGACCTGCTTTTTACGGAAGTGAGACGCTAGTTTGGGGTGAGAGTTCTCAATCCAAATTAAAAGCTTTGCCCAAAATAAAACCTTAATTTAAATGGAAACACGTACAACATAAATATATCAGTACAGTATAGTTATGAAATAATCCCTATTATTACATGGCTCTCTTGAATATTCTATTCTGATTGGCCAATGGCACATCTAGCGGTCTGATATTTCTCAGTAACAACCGCACATCCACGTTCCGCACAGCCATCTTTCCTGCTTCTCGGATCACTGTGCGTTGTCTACAAGTTAGCTAATAAAATAATTTCAACTCAAATCAATGTTTCGTGTGCATTTATTTATTTATTTTGCAAGTAGTATTGTAATAAGTGCATAATGAGCAGTCAGACGGTCATTATTTACATAATGAACACCAACAGAACTCTGACACAAATCAGAGGAGAGTTTCAGCATCTCAGTGATTTCTTTCTTCTCACATAATTACATAATTTCAATGCAAATCAATATTTTATGTCCATTTATTTATTTATTTGGTTAGTAGCAATGTCAGGGTTCTGATCACCCTGTCAGGGTTTATTTTGCAATAACAGTCAGCTTACTGTGCATTATACTTTACTAAGACTACTACTAATATTACATAATTTGATTCAAATTTAATGTAATTATTTATTTAGACACCATTTTGATGATGAAATTGACATAAACTGATTATGGAATTCGGAGAAAAAAAAAACAGTAATGGTATTGGTGAGTACTAAAAAGGAAATATCAATACTCATACTCGTTCTCCCAAAAAAGGGGTATCAGGACATTCTTAGTCACAAATTTGATTAGTCGCCAAGATGTAGCTTTATGCATCAAAAATATTTCTTATTCATTCATATTTCTTATTAAGTCATAACTTTTCTTTTTTCGTTTACATTTTTCACAATTTTCAAAACCTTTATTTATTTCCAGGTTGAAACTGAAGAAGATTAGAGACTAAAGTCAGAGATGTGATTTCTGACTTTTGGACCCCACTGCACACCATAGTACTGTTTATTAAATTAATATACCATGGTACTTATAGTGTGGTATTGTAAGGTACTTTAAAGAATACCATGGAATTAACATTAAAAAGAATTGCACAAAACTCCCATGGTATTTTATTTCCAAAAAAGAACCTTGAACTTGGAAATACCTAGTACTGTCCATGATGAGGTTTTTTCTTCTCAAAACCATGCTATTACCATGCTATTTCCTATATACTGTCAATAATATACAACCCCAATTTTGAAAAAGTTGGGACAGCATGAAAAATGCTAATAAAAATAAAAAGGATTGATTGTAAATTATATTCACTATTTGCTATATTGGAATCACTACAAGTAGACATTATATGATGTTTTTCCTTTTGAATTTCATTGTTTGTTTGGTTTTTTGGAACATGTACAGTCATTTCAAATCAGATGATTGCAACACTCTCCAAAAAAGTGGAGACAGGGGTCAATTTAAGACTAATACCATTTTGACGAGTTAAAATACAAAGCAATGTGAAACAGGAGATGTTAAACAGGTGAGGCAATCTAATCGTATCATAGTATATATAGGGAGCCTCCAAAAACAGTCTTGTCCTTCAAGAGTAAGGCCAATCGAGACTTGTCAATTTGCCAACAGATGCTTCAGCAAATAATCCAGCACTTTGAGAACAATGTTCCCCAAAGACAAATTGGAAGTATTTTGGGCATTTTACCCTCTACAGTGCACAATATATTAAAACGATTCAAGGAATCTGGTCAAATCTCAGTGTGTAAAGGGCAAGACGAAAACCACTTCTGAATGCACGTGATCTCTGATCTCTCAGACGTTACGGTCTTAAAAAACGTAATTTATCTGTATTGGATATCATGAACATGGCTTGGGATTACTTTAGTAACCTTTGTAAGTCCACAGATGCAAGTTAAGACTTTACTATGCAAAGCAGAAGCCATACATCAACACTGTCCAAAAGTGCTGCCATCGTCTCTGGGCTAATTCTCATCATAGATGGAAAGTATCACAGTGCAACTGTGTTTTTTGGTCCGATGAATCCACATTTCAAATCGTTTTTGAGAAACACAGCTGTCGTGTTCTCCGGGCCAAAGAGGAAAAGGGACCATCCATGCTGTTATTAAAAGCCAGTCTCTGTATGGGCCAGGGGTGTGCCAGTGACCATGGCATGGGTAACTTGCACATCTGTGAGGGCACCATTAATGCAGACAGATCTGTAAAAATGTTGGAGAAATTCACAAGGAAAAACATCATATAATGTGTAGTTGTAGTGGTTTCAATATAGCAAAGAGTGAATATAATTTACAAATCACTCCTTTTTGTTTTTTATTAACATTTTTACATTAACAACTTTTTTGGAATTGGGGTTGTATAGATATATATATAGTCTATTTGTATTATAGGTAAATTTGTATTAATATAATGGTAATTGTTCTTAGTATTGTGTCTGTCTTTGACAGAGCTTTCTTAAATCACCTGTCTCCTCCACTTTCTCAAATCGTCACCCAAACATTCAGATGTGTTTAGCTGTGATACGAACAGTTGTGGGTGGGAATTTCCCAAGGCATGAAATAAAACCTGGTTGGAGTGGAGCAGAGTGGCTACGGAGGCCATGTGTGTGTGTGTACCTGTTTGTATTGAATAGTCCCCATTAATAATTTAGCTGCATAGCTGCTGGCTATTATTACAGAAAAATAGTGCAATGCGTTTGGACACATGCTTCCTGCTTGTAAGTCAATAGAGAACAGTTCACTCAGTAGGACTGGAACAGAACAGTCGAAAACCTGTGACAAACCTCTCAGCTTTATGTCTTTGTCTACAGGTTATATATTATGAAGCACTTTGAGTTCTATAGAGTAATATGTGTGAATGGTACTTTATTATTATCATCAATATTATTAGATTCACCACCAGAGAGACTATCAATATAGGAAGTTCCTCAGGGCCTCCATGGAGGGATATTTAATTAAAATATGCATCTCATTATAAAGTATGTATGTGCACAATTCATCAAAGTGAAAAGATGGGATTGTTTTTATTTATTTTCATGCAAGTATGAGATTTACAAACAGCAATTAGACTCATGTTGTTTCATACACCAAGACAGTGCTGGGGGTCTAAAACAAACCGCTTCATTTAAAAATGTGGCTTCTCATATTTTGCCCTCAAACATTTATTTAATGATAATTGTGTAATTTTTTCTATGCTAAAACAATTTCTCCTACTCAGGTTTAATATGCAGAGACAACTATAAGTAAGCTCTTTGTAGGTTGGTTTGCCACTTGGTCTGGAATTTGTTTTAGTTTTTTTTAAAGTGTGACTTAATTGTCTAAATATTTCTTGGGGTACCTGTATGTGAGTCAATGTCTTGCACACTCTTTGTTTTTGTTTTTTGGTCCGGATCTTTCAAGTTATTCAAAAATACATTGGAAATGCAGTTCACACAGAAGAATTTCTTAAATACACTTCTGCTGTGATGAACATGTTTTGCATTTCTGAGTTCAAAGTCATTTCGATTTTTTTTTCAGCAGGTTAATGACAAAAATGTCTAAATGGTGTAACTGTCTGGAGACATTAAAATAAATAAATAAAATCCCCATTAAAAGCTGAAATACTTGAAAAACTAAATGTTGACATAAGTAGTTTGGAAAATATATATGGTGTTTATATACTGTATATATTTATATTTATATATATATATATATATATATATATACATATATATATATATATATATATATATATATATATACACACACATATACACTGTATATATGGTATATATATATATATGGTATATGTATATATATATATATATATATATATATATATATATATATATATGTATATATATATATATATATATATATATATATATATATATATATATATATATATATATAAATATATATATGGTAATAATATTTAAAATAAATATTTTAAAACAAAGATTTTCACTGCTTATTTTAAGTGTGTATATATATATATATATATATATATATATATGCTTAAAATAAGCAGTGAAAAGTTTTTGTTTTAAAATATTATACATTTTTGATCAGATCAGAAACAGAGAAGGCCAGATTAAACCCTCATGACCGTGAGTGAAGTTTTTAAAAAATATCAGATATTTTGACATTTTTATCAAACGGCATTTTTTTTTTTTCAAAATAAAAATTTCTTGATTTCATTTGTGACTCTAAAAATTATTATATTCTAAAAAAAATTACTCTGGCCATGCCATCCCAGATGTGTATGACTTTCTTTCTTCTGCAGAACACAAACAAATAATTTTAGAAGAATATTTCAGCTCTGTAGGTAGTAATGTGAATAGTGGCTAGAATTTTAAGCTCCAATAATCTCATAAAGGCAGCATGAAATTAATCCAAAAGACAGTTTTTTAATCCATGTCTTAAGAAGATATATGATATATTTCTGTGGGTGAGAAATAGATCAATATTTACCTTTTTTATCATAAATCTTCACATTAGACCAGCCCCAACCAGTAGGTGGTGATATGCACAAATAATGTGAATTGCCAAGAAACTAAAGAAGAAGAGTATGGAAGTAAAAGTGAGAGTAAAAAAAAAAGGATTGTTCAATTTCTCATTGCTCATGCTGCCATTATGTGCTTGTTGGAGCTTCAAAGTTCTAGCCACCATTCACTTACATTGTGAGGACCAACGGAGGTGAAATATATAAAAATATATGTTTGAGTTCTGCAGAAGTCATACAAATCTGACAGGGATCGCATGAGGGTGATAAAATGATGAGAGAATTTTTATTTTTGGGTGAACTATCCCTTTAAGTAGCATACACACTTATGTATTCAAGGTGCAAGGAAAGTTTTTTAATACCTTTTACTAAGTGGTTACAAAAAAGTATTTTATTTTTATAAATGTATAAATGATAGCCACATAGACTCAAATATAACATTTCTACAACTCTGACACACATAAACAATATTTTTTAAAGATTTCTCATTATTATCATCCTGGACAATCTCATTTATCAACGGCAAATGTACATTTGCTCTCGCATTTTGTTTCTAGGAGAGAACTCTCTAAAATCTAGAATTCTGTAGTACCTCACCCTTCTCCTTTTTTCTCTCTCTCAGAGAAGACTATTTGTTTCTTTTCTGGGTCTGCAGAGTGTGTGTGTGTGTGTGGGGGGGGGGGGGGGTAGTAAGGTGAAGAGTTTAGATTGAGGGCAGATTTTGAACAGTTTTGTGAGTGTATGTGTGCGTTTGGTACCGTCTGTTGTCGAAACCAGGCCTGGATGGAGTTTACATTGTTTGCTGAGTTAATAGCGGTTTGATGATGTCACTGTCAGTGACCTGAGGAAAAATTGACCCCCGTGCTGCAAGAATCGCTAAAATGCCACACGCACAATTACAAACTACAGGCCCCAGTGGTCCTCTGCGTTTTGTTTTATGTCCTTCAGAGACGCACTCATACACACGCTCTTACGCATGGATAGAGACTCAATACCTTTTGCTGTCTCGCAACACACACACACACACACACACACACAGGCTGTGTTCGCATGCAATACTAACATACTACTTCTACTATCGCTGCAGTATATAGGCTACTGTAGTATACATATTGTCCAAGGTATGCAAAGTTTCTACATAGAACTGGATGACCTTTTTGTGACAACCTAGCATATCGTTTATTGTTGCATAATACCTACTGTTTCACTTACTGTTTAAAAAAATAGTTGTCAGTTTGCAGTTTTCCATTCCAAACATAGCCAACCACACAGATGCATGCATGCTTACACACTTTTGTACAATTGAAAATGCGAATTCTGATAATTTGCATACTGAAGTGGTTCACGTTTATGTGTGCGTTTTAACTTTAATCAGTGACCTGCATCTGTGCGAGTGTGTTGTCAACAGAAATGGGGTAGTTACTATGATGATGAAATTTCAGGTTCATAATTTATTCATTAAGGGAAAGACAGCATTACATCACCCTGCATTTACTATTTTCACAATATAGTGACATTTTTCACTTTTTTATGTCTGTTAATGTGGCTTTTCATTGGCCTTTTTGTAAACAGGAAGCTTTTTTTTTTAGTATCGAGTAAAACATTGACGATCACTAAGATTTTATATGACAGCCTTTGTGAATGCTAACAGATCGGATACCACCCAAATGCATCTAACAATGTTTCCCAGGCGTTTGCGAGCATGACCCTCTTCAACATAACAGTCCACATGGGCTTGCAGCACATCAATTTGTTTAATCTGTGTATTGTTGATTTTTCAATCCCTTTCTGTCCTTTAAAAAAGGAAAGATGGGAAAAGGAGCGGAAAGAGAAAATCCTCAGGAGGCATCTATAATTCATGGCTTAGCTTAGTGGCTGGGAAAGTGCAATAATAGTGTTGTGTGTTTTATTTGCTGATACCCCTCCATTTCTGCACACAATTCCAGTGGCTTTAGAAGGCCAGAGTTTACATGTGGGCAAAAGTTAGGTCAGCACAGGTGCAGCGCTCAGAATGGGCAGCACTGATTATATACATTTCATCTGATTCTACCTCTCTAAAAAGTGGTATTAAAAGAAGTCTGTCTGAAAGTATGTTACCAATACACTGAAAAGAACCGACTCATGAGAGTAATTTGTTCGGGAATTGGGCTACGGTGGTAGTACAGTATGTTTCGTGATGTAGATTTTAAAAAACAGGGAATCGGACAACACTGGACAAGCAGTATGTTTATGATTCACTAAAAAGAACCGGCTCATTAAAATAATTCATTCTGGAATCAGACCACAACTGGTAGCGTTGTATGTTTCATGCTGTAAGTGCAAGAGAACAGGCTCATTAGTTTCATTCTTTTTGGGAATCGGTCTACACTGGACACACTCTGTTTCTGATTCACTTAAAAGAACTGGCTCGTTAAAGTAATTAATTAGGGAATCAGACTACACTGGTATCACTGTATGTTTTGCACTGTAGATTTAACAAAATGGCCCATTACAGTCAATTGTTTGGGAATCGGAGTACATTGAGTGAACTGTATGTTTATGATACACTAAAAAGAACTGGCTCAATAAAGTAATTCATTCAGGAATCAGACTACACTGGACAAACTGTATGTATATGATTAACTAAAGCAGTGATTTTCAACCACTGTGCCGCTGCAAGTCAAGTGTGCCATGGAAAATGATCAAATGCCACAAAATAAATTAATGCATGAAAAGAAGAAACATTTCAGGAATCCAAACTCCTCACCTTTCGGTGAAATTCGCCGTTTTGAAACCATAAGCAGACACTTTTGTGATTGTGAAGAGCTACGATTAATGTGCAAATGTGACTGATGTTTCTACACATTAAGGGGCTTTCACGTGACTCACGTCAGCACTGCAGAATACATTGAAATCTAGTGACACCAAAGTGTTTTACACACATTTTTGATTCATAAATAATGTCTTTGAGAGTAAAAGCAACAAGAAATATTTAAAACTGTCCATATTTGTGAAAAGGTACTGACTTGTCTCATAATGTCTTTTAATTAAATATTACCTTATCGTTCAAATATCAGAGACCCCAGTTATTGAACTAATTTAAATTCACCAAGAAAAAGCATAGACCTAAACATAAACAAGTCCTTTTATTACTTTCTGTTATCAAAGCAACTGCCAGTTTTTTTTTATCTCTCTTCCAAATACATGTTTTCAATGTTTGTTGTGCACGTCTCCCACTTTCTTACATGGCAAACTCATAAAATCGCCCCTCTGTGACGCTTTCAGCAAAGCTTTTCATGTGGAGGGCAATGAGGCGCTTGACACTTGAATGTAAAATGCATTTTACAATGACAAAAGAACATTATTGAAACTCAAAATGATTCATATTTCTCTATTATTGTCATCTTTTCTGATAAACGTCATGCTCAGCTGTTTAAATACTGTAGGAAAATGATAAAAGTACATCTGCTTTGTGTTTATAATTCTTATAATTCTCATGCAAGTTGTAATGGAGAAGATAAGGACATTATTGATACTCATTACAATTATTAGATTCATATTATTGTCTTTTTTTTGGATAAAAATCATGCTCACACTGAAGGAAAACTAAAGATCTGCTTTGTTCTTTTAATGCTTAAAAATGATAAAGTCTCTTGGTAGATTTCGGTCGTGAACGACTCAAAATTATTCAATGACTCACTCTTAGCACATTATTTGTCGCAACTGACATCTCCAGAAGGGGTCACTGAACTAATCAGTTAATGAAATGGAACAAATTTGTGAAACAGAAGCTAGCCACACCAAAATACTCTTTATTTTTTGCTGCTAACTCTACACAATTGTTCGATTAATTTGCTATACTTGAATCACAAAAATCGCTGGAATTGTTGGTTTTAGTTTATTCTTTATAATATTATAAAATATTAGTAATATTCCTGAAAAACATTTTGTGGACCATTGATTGTCTCACCTTTTTCCCCCCTCATTAGTTTGCATCCCTGTTATTTGCATTAATGGCTCATTACAGTCATTTGTTTGGGAATCGGACTACAATGGACGCTCTTTATGTTTTTAAGTCACTAAAGAACTGGCTCATAAGAGTCATTCATGTGGGACTCATTAGAGTCATTAATTTGAGAATTGGACTACATTGGACACGCTGCATTTACAGTTCACTAAAAATAACTGGCTCATTAAAGTAATATGTTCAGGAATTGGACTAAATTGGTAGCGCAGTATGTTTTGCACTTTAAATTCAAAAGAACTGGCTAATTAGAGTTATTTGTTCAGAATCGGACTACACTGGATGCACTGTATGTTTTCGATTCACTTAAGAATCGGCTCATAGTAGTCATTTGTTCGGGAATCAGACTACACTGGTAGTGCAGTATATTTTGTGCTATAGATTCAAAAGAACTGGCACATTTGAGTAATTGGTTTGGGAATCTGACTACATTGGATGCAGTGTGTTTTAATTAAAGTCCTGAAATGCAGGAAACACTGTAATTTGCATTTTACTACAAAAAAATAAATAAATCTTGTTTCTTTTCTTTCTTTCTTTCTTTCTTTCTGTCTTTCTTTTTGATTGACCATATTTGAGCAAACCAGTGGACAGTTTTTTGGTTGCAATCCACCTAGTTGAGAAGCACTGCTGTAAAATCATATTTGGCCTTAACATTTTTGTACATCTTTGCTGTCTATTTTTAATTTTTTTTGCATTTACAAAATTGGAATATTTATGTCATGTTAATAATTATGCATATTGTTAGGCCCTTGCATTTTATGGCAACTTTAATCAGTTTTTGATTTTAAGCTCTTTTGATTTTTTCTTTTTTTAATGTGTTTTTCTTTTCTTTTATTTTTTTGACTGCGTTTGGTTGCCACTCGATGTCCAGTATAAAATCTGGCTCCTGAAACAAAACCACTTGAGAGCCAGTGCTTAAGTCTGCATACAAGTATGAACAAATAACAAAATGCAACACATTTCATTTCCATGTTTTTAATGATTTAACAATGTAAACACAATTACATTTATATTTATGTGCAATGTGGAATTTATGCACTCTCAAAATCTTTACAATCACTAACTCTAATTAATAAAATCTTGAATGAATTTCTTAAATATGTGTGGCACTACTTTTAAGTAAGATATCACAGCCATGCAATTCAGACTTTATTGCACTTTATACCTTGATATGTCACATACCATTAGGCAGTATGTGTAAATGCTTAATTAATTTAATTAAATAATTTAATGGAAATTGTGGAAGTTTGTTCTCTTTTATCACAATATCAGAGTTAAGTGAACATTGGTGGTAATAAAGTGAATAACTTCACCAGCTTTAGACGTTTTTGCCATGTCCTCAGGTGCTATACACTAACAAACCAAAAGTTCAATTCCTATAAAAGGCAAATATTCCAGATGTTTCTTTTTTTTTCTTACTCTCTAATTAAAATGTTCTCTCAAAATGAATTAAAGATACTTTTGTTATGCTCAATATCACTTTCTATGCTCTTTCTTACTGTCATCCTCCTCCAGAAAGTGACTTAATTTTTGGTGGGAAAACAACAGCACGAGCATTTCATTTTATGAACTTTTAATTGAATGTTTTGTGGTGTTAGTTGGTTTGTTACACTCTAGAACATTCCATTCTGTTTGATAACAATACAGAAATTATTATGAGAATATCAAACATTTCAAAAGATGATAATAAATATACAAATTAAATCAACATCATCATATAAGATACCATTAGCTCTTTATTTCCGCTCCTTTCGGTTTCATCCTGTTAATATTCTTGCCATTGTCTAAATAATCATGTTATACCGTTTTATAAAATACTTCTTAAAATGACAACAGAAGAATGTTTAAAGCATGTTAATTAATAGAATTCAAAAGTTACATCAGAACATAAATGACGCATGTGAACATCAACTAAAATGATGAAAGCAGATTATAAATTAAATAGACAGGTCATATTTTATGTACAATTGAAATTTAAGGCACTATAAAGATAGAAAAATTCTGACCTGTATACTTAAATATTAATGGCATTAAAAAAAGATTTTTTTCTAAAAGAAAATGCTAGTAGTTAGAAATGTTATGTCTTTATACTTTAATAATGTTAAATATTAACCTGGTAATGTTGATGTGTGATATTTCCTGTAAGCCAGCTGTTACTTCAAGGCTTGTAAGACTCCCTAATGTCTCTGTTTCAGACAAAACTTGAGTATTATAATTCGGTTTTACCTCCTAAACAGGCTGTTTAGTCATCATTTGTGACTAACAGGAGCTGTAGTGTTGTAATGCTGTTGTGTATGGTTCTGGATGGACCAGTTGGACATATATAATGCCAATACCCAGTCCAGTCACAACTCTGAATGATGAGTTCTGTGGCTCCTCTCAGCACTGTTGACATCTCACAGTGGCATTGTTATGCAAATAGATTGTTGCATTATTGAGCTCATAGACTGTCAGTTTGCGAGACTGTCAAAACTCTTGATGAATTGTAATTAAACACAGCGATACTCGCCCACAGACTGTGCATACAAACACATGCATACTTTATGCATTTTATGTTGACGAATAAAACCAATGTGTCTCTGTCAGTGCAGAGAGAGAAATTAAGATATTGTGGTTAATGGCCCTCACAGAGCTCATGGGCCTCCCAGTTGGTGCCCAGCTAATTAGTCACTGCTTAATTGGGCCTGACTCAACATGCTTTGAATCAAACTCAAACAGAAGTGTTCCGTTTGACAGGATATAAGAACAAACCAACAGAAAAACAGACAAACGCAAGAGCATCTGTTAAAAGCCAAGTGAGTGTGACAGAGACACAGAAAGCACACTAAATGTAACATGTCAATATGTATGATGACTATACTTTTGAAACAGTGTGTATATTTTAATGTTTAGGACTGGCCCTAATTGCTAACTGTCAAAATTGCTTTTTGTAGCAATTAACATTAAAGCCAAAAAAAGCTGTCGATTGGGCTTAACTTGTGTTGAACCCGGGACAATACTTTAAGCTTAGTTTTAGTTGCCAAGCAATAATGCAACTTATTCAGTTGTCTAATCAAATTTGACTATTGAGTGGTTCAGCCCAGCACTAAATAGAAAGCACTGTCTGTGTGATATTTGAAATGTTTATGACTGTAAAAGGTATATGAGTTGCCGTTCATGAGGTATGTGCGGCTTTCTCAGGACTGTTGGTCAGAATTACTTCACCTTCTCTCTCTCTCACCCCACATGAGATTACCACATTTAATCAATGTATGGATTCTGCCACCTACTGCCAATATTAAAAATGACATCTAAGAGCTATTAAGTGAAAAGCAATGTGTGCTATTCATCAACACAGGGGCAGGGGTTAAAGAGATAATGAGGACATTTACTCCAGGATGTTGAAAATTGTGTAGTTTGTAAATGGGGGAATAGTCCATACTTCATTCTAAAGAAGATAATATGTAAACAGTTTTTTAAATGTCGATTTCAAATGTTATTTCATGTTTTGTAGTTCTGTTTTACATGTATATATATATATATATAGTAGTTAATTACTTAGTAATGCCTTACACCCGACACTGTGTGTGTGTGTGTATATATATATATATACAGTATATAAATACACTGGTGGCCAAAAGTTTGGAATAATGTACAGATTTAGCTGTTTTGGAAGGTAATTGGTACTTTAATTCACCAAAGTGTCATTCAACTGATCACAAAGTATAGTCAGGACATTACTGATGTAAAAAAAACAGCACCATCACTATTTGAAAATTGTTATTTTTGATCAAATCTAGACATGCCGCATTTCCAGCAGCCATCACTCCACACCTTATCCTTGAGTAATTATGCTAAATTGCTAATTTGTTTCTAGAAAATCACTTGCCAATATAGGTCTTATGGGAAGAATTGCAAAGAAAAAGACAGTTTTGAAACAGAAGAACAAAATGAAAAGGTTAGAGTGGGCAAAGAAACACAGACATTGGACAACAGATAATTGGAAAACAGTGTTGTGGATCTGAACCCCATTGAGGTTTTGTGGGATTAGCGAGACTGTAAGGTGCATGAGAAGTGCACAACAAGTGCTACAGGACGTGTCGGGTGAAATGTCACCTGAGTATCTGGACAAACTGACAGCTAGAATGGCAAGGATCTGCAAAGCTGTCATTGCTGCACGTTGAGAATTTTTTGATGAGAACTCTTTGAAGTTCAGAATAATTTTTTTTTCAAATTGTAATAGTAATTTTTCATGTTATTAATGTCCTGACTATACATTGTGATCAGTTGAATGCCACTTTGGTGAATAAAATTAACAATTTCTTTCCATAACAGCAAAATCTGAACATTATTCCAAACTTTTGGCCACCAGTGTATTTATATACTGTATATATATATATATATATATATATATATACACACACAGTGTCGGGTGTAAGGCATTACTAAGTAATTAACTACAGTAATTAAATTACTTTTTCATTGAATTGAAATGTAATTGTGTTTAACACAATACTGTATAAACTATAGAACAATTGTAAAACATTTTCAGGACACTGTATTTTAAAGATTATTTTGTAAAAAATTCAAATAACTTTACAGATCTTTATTGTAAAGAGTTTAAACAATGTTTTTCATGCTTGTTCAATGAACCATAAACAATTAAAGAACATGCACCTGTTTATGCACAGCTTACAGACAGTAGGCAATTAATGTCACAGTTATAAAAACTTAGGCCTAAAGAGACCTTTCTACTGACTCTGAAAAACACCAAAAGAAAGATGTTCATGGTACCTGCTCATCTGCGTGAACGTGCCCTAGGCATGCTGCATGGAGGCATGAGGACTGCAGATGTGTACAGGGCAATACATTGCAAAATCCGTATTGTGAGATGCCTAAGACAGCACTACAGGGAGACAGGAAGGACAGCTTATTGTCCTTGCAGTGGCAGAACATGTTTAAAAACACCTGCACAGGATCAGTACATCAAAATATCACACCTGCGGGACAGGTACAAGATGGCAACAACAACTGCCTGAGTTACACCAGGAACGCACAATCCCTCCAACAGTGCTCAGCCTGTCCGCAATAGACTGATAGAGGCTGGACTGAGGGCTTGTAGGCCTATTGTAAGGCAGATCCTTACCAGACATCACCGGCAACAACATCACCTATGGGCACGGACCAGACAGGACTGGCAAAAAGTGCTCTTCACTGACTAGTCATGGTTTTGTCTCACCAGGGGTGATGGTCGGACTCACGTTTAACGTCGAAGGAATGAGCGATACACCGAGGCTTGTACTCTGGAGCAGGATCGATTTGGAGGTGGAGGGTCTGTCATGGTCTGGGGCGGTGTGTCAAGCTATCATCGGACTGAGCTTGTTGTCATTGCAGGCATTCTCAACGCTATGCATTACAGGGAAGACATCCTCCTCCCTCATGTGGTACACTTCCTGCAGGCTCATCCTGACATAACCCTCCAGCATGACAATGCCACCAGCCACCACCCACCAATGGCCCTAGCCCTCACCTGTTGGAATGGAGGGTGAGGGCTAGGGCCATTCCTTGGTGGAAGAGTGGGGTAACATCTCACAGCAAGAACTGGCAAATCTGGTGCAGTCCATGAGGAGGAGATGCACTGCAGTACTTAATGCAGCTGGTGGCCACACCAGATACTTACTGTACCTTTGTTCAGGGACACATTATTCCATTTCTATTAGTCACATGTCTGTGAAACTTGTTCAGTTTATGTCTCAGTTGTTGAATATTTTTATGTTCATTGAAATATTTACGTTAAATTTGTTAAAAATAAAAGCAGTTGAAAGTGAGAGGCCGTTTCTTTTTTTGCTGAGTTTAACGTCTTATGTTAAAATGTATGTTTTCTAATATAATGCAGACCCTTAAATTCTTTGGCCAGCTCATTAATAATTTATTTGATTTGATATTTATTTGAAAGATTTAAAAGAACACTTTGATGTCTGTCCTTGTATTTTTCATCTGGTTGAGGTTGATAAGGGTTTAAGAAAGTAATTAGTAATAAACAGGGCCGTAGCAAGGTATTTTGGTCCCTCTGACTGTGTATTGCTCAGGGCCCCTTTCCTATTAAAAAAAAAAGTTTAGAATTTGTGGACCTGAGGGCCCCTAGAATCATTACCACCTTTCCCCCCAGTAGCTACAACCCTAGTAAAAAGTAATCCAATTACTTTTCAGACAGATTAATTAGTACAGTAATCTAATTACACTGTTGAAGATGTAATTAGTAGTTAGAGTAACTTACCCAACACTAGACAGACAGACAGACAGACAGACAGACAGATAGACAGATAGACAGATAGATAGATAGATAGATAGATAGATAGATAGATTGATAGATAGATAGATAGATAGATAGATAGATAGATAGATAGATAGATAGATAGATAGATACATACATTTTTCTTGCATATACTTATTGCAGACATTTGATTTCAGGTCCATAAAAAACAACAAATATTATTTCAATAAATAATTAAGTACATAATTAAATCATTAAATAAAATAAAATCATTACATTTCTAAATTAAATCACTAAATAAATAAATGTCCCTTGTATTTAATATTAGCATTACGTTTGTATTCATTTTCACTGTAGCATTATCTTTGGGATGTTTATTTATTTTTTCATTTTCAGGGTTGCAGTTATTTTCATGTCACTCATCGGCATAGGCAAAAAAGATAATGCTAAAATGAAATATTATACAGATGGTACATTTGTTGATTTATGTATTGATTTAATGATTAAGTAAATTATTTTATATTTTTTAATTATTTAATTATGTATTTAATTATTAATTATTTATTTAATTATTTCATTTTGAGTAATTTGTCCTTCTTTACAAAATATAGGACACTTTTGAATTTTATATGTACCAACATTCTGACACTTTCAATTTTTTTTTAATAAAAAATAAATAAATCATATATATAGTTTTTGGTAAATGTATTTGTGTTCCTGAATACCAAATAACTAGTTTAATACTGAATAATTATATATAATAATAATAATAATTTACCAGTCAAAGGTTTGGGTACACCTACTCATTCTAAATTAATGCCATTTTGCATATTATAATATATTTGATGTGAAACATAAATTCAGTCAATTGTGTACTTTTGGTGGTGTATACTGTACATTAAAAATACTGTTTATGTTAACGTTAAATGCTCATGTACACTAATACAGAGAGACTGGCCTCTATTGGACATTATCTGCTACTGCAGTTACATGAAGGCAAGCAATGGTTATGATGGACATGATTCACACAGTTCATATATTTTTCAAGTCTGAAATGATAGTATATTATCCTTAATAAAAAGATACACACTCACACCAGATTAACAAAGTTCATTAGCAGCTGTAACGACGAATGGTCATTATTGACATGTTTACAAAAATCGTACATGTTCTCTATGTAGGTCCAGCACTGTTTAACCACTAGGTTAACAAGCTCTTTGATTCTTAAAATCTCAATAGTGCTCATGGAGGCATCAAATGTATTTCTGATCAATGTATTTGATTCATTCAGTTTGACTGTAGCCTTGTTAGGATCCCAGTCAAATCATGATCGAGTTCAGCCAGTGAACGAGCAGTTTTGTGAGTTTTCTCTAAATAGAAGTTAATAACTGTACTCAGGAAGGCATACTAACACACACACACATTGCAGTCTCTAGGCGCAATTGTGATTTCAAGCTCAATTACACTTCCTAGTGCTTGCCGATGTGAATAGCGCTAGATGGTGCTAAGAAATGTTCTCAAGATTGAAATCATGATTGCCAGGGAGACTATTATTGTAAGATGTACAGTGAAAAACAGAGTTACATTTTGCTCTGTTCTCAGCCAAAAACCAATTGGATTGAGATTTATAGTGGAAAATTAATTTATATTTTGGTCTGTTCTCACCAATTGGATCGCTTCAGAAGACATGGATTAAACAACTGGAGTTTTATGGATTATTTTTTGCTGCCTTTATGTGCTTTTTGGAGCTTTAAAGCATTATATTTACATTTACATTTACACATTTGGCAGACGCTTTTATGCAAAGCAACTTACAGTGCACTTATTACAGGGACAATTCCCCTGGAGCAACCTGGAGTTAAGTGCCTTGCTCAATGACTGCTGAAAACAGTGACTTGCTGAAAACAACTGATATATAAACGAAATCTCATCTGTGATTTTTTATGACTTATGACTTATGAACAAAAATTATAACTGTTTCTAAAATTTTGTATTCTTCAATATGTGCACTCTCGCCCTCTCTCTCTCTCTCTCTCTCTCTCTCTCTCTCACTCTCTTTTTCTAAATAATATACTACATTTGTCTCATAAAATAGTAAACTATTTACTGTGCAGGCTTCATTCAGGTCAGCTTGTTAAGTGGCTAATTACACAGCAAACACAATAACGGCTGCCACAGACACTTATGAGGGAGGGATCCTGAAATTCCCATGATAGCTGTAGCCTGGAACACACATACAAACACAAAGGACATCCCTAGACCCACACAAACAGATCAGAGCTGACAAACAAATCAAAGTCCAACTCATACTGCCTTTAACCAGTTAACAAGATGGGCTTGATTCATTTGAAAAAGACAGTTTGAACTTGAATCGAACTTACTTATGTAAAAAATGCTGATCTTTAAGAAATATCAATGATAGAAGGTAGATTTTTTTTGTCAGATATCAACAATTGACGTTTTCCAATTTTCTAACCTAGCCTCCCAGTGGTCGAAGCTGGAACTAGAGTCATGCAAAATGTCAACACTGTGGTGCTTTTTAAAACATTGCTTTGTTTTGTTCAGCCTGCTCTCATGAAAAAGGAAGTAAAGTGCATTCAGAAAGTATTCAGACTTCATTTTTTGTTATGTTGCAGCCTTATGCTAAAATGCTTTAAAAAAAACTTACACATCAATCTAAACTGCATACCCCATAATGAAAAAGCAAAAACCAGATTTTTGATAACTTTGCAAATTTATTAAAAAGAAAAACTAAAATTTCACTTTGACATAAGTATTCAGACCCTTTGCTATGACACTTGAAATTTAGCTCAGGTGCATCCCATTGCTCTGGATCATCTTTGAGATATTTCTAAACGTTGACACAGCAATTGAGTTGTCCACCTGTGGCAAATTCAATTGATTGGACATGATTTGGAAAGGCACACACCTGTCTATATAAGGTCTCACAGATGAAATGCATATCAGAGCAAAAACCAAGCCATGAGGTCAAAGGAACTGCCTTCAGAGCTCAGAGACAGGATTGTGTCGAGGCACAGATCTGGGGAAGGCTACAAAACAATTTCGGCTGCATTCTTAAGAGCACAGTGGCCTCCATAATTCTAAATGGAAGAAGTTTGGAACAACCAGGACTCTTCCTAGAGCTGGCCGCCTGGCCAAACTGAGCAATCAGAGGAGAAGTGTCTTGATAAGAGAGGTGAACAAGAACCCAGTGGTCTCTCTGGTTGAGCTCCAGAGGTCATGTGTGGAGATGGGAGAAACTTATAGAAGGGCAACCATCACTGCAACATTCCACCGATCTGGGCTTTATGGCGAGTGGCCAGACATAAGCCTCTCCTCAGTGCAAGATACATAAAAATGCACATAACTGACTCTCAGACTGCGAGAAACAAGATTTTCTGGTCTTATGAAATGAAGATTGAACTGTTTGGTCTCAATTCCAAGCATTGTGTCTGGAGGAAACCAGGCACTGCTCATCATCTGCGCAATACCATACCAACAGAGCAGCATGGTGGTGGTGGCGGCATCATGCTGTGGGGTAGGGACTGCTCAGGGTTGAAGGAAAGCTGAACACTGCAAAATACAGAGATATTCTTAATAAAAACATCATCCAGAGTGCTCAGGACCTCAGACTGGGCCGCCAAAGGTTCACCTTCCAGCAGGAAAATGACCCTAAGCACACAGCCAAGACAGCGCAAGAGTGGCATAGGAACAACTTTGTGAATGTCCTTGAGTGGCCCAGCCAGAGCCTGGACTTGAACTCAAACCTGAAAATGGCAGTTCCCATCCAACCAGACAGAACTTGAGAGGATCTGCAGAGAAGAAAGGCAGAAAATCCCCAAATCCAGGCATGCCATGTTTGTTGCATCAAACCCAAAAAGACTTGAGGCTGTAATCACTGCCAAAGGTGCTTCAACTAAGTACTGAGTTAAGGGTCTGAATACTTATGTCAATGTGATATTTCAGTTTTTTATTTTTAATACATTTGCAAAGTTATCAAAAATCAGGTTTTTGCTTTGTCATTATGGGGTATGGAGTGTAGATTGATGTGATTTTTTTTTTTAAAGCATTTTAGCATTAGGCTGCAACATAAAATGTGAATAAATGTCTGAATACTGAATGCATTGTATATGACTGTTGCAATATTTTTGCAAAATGACGTGGATCATTATACATATCACGGATATTCTGAGGTGAAATGTCCACTGTCTGGCACATTACAACTTAATGTTCTCCAAAAAAGTTGAGGTTTTTAGGTTAATGCTCTAGCATGTTTTAAATGGCTGCAGTTAGTAATTCTTGGGCCCTGTACAAAACGTAATCAGTGGGTTCCCCTCCAGATAATTGTCCGACGGCTCCAGCTGCTTTCGCTGTTATGCACTGTCTCCGTATTTATATCCGCGTCTCCCGCTGAACACATTTAGATGTGCTCTACAACATGGAACCACCCTCCAGTCCAGACTTATATTTTGCCTTTTTTGTTGCGATGTGTGTAAAGGTAAATACAAGTAATTGTTGTAGCATCTCTAGTGTTCATTTCACCAGGAAACTGCTGCGATACGTACGATGAGTCATGTAAAACTAATTTAGTAAAAACATTGTTATAGTAATGTGTTTCTATGAGACCAGGTTGCAAATTTGTGCACTGCTCCCCCAGTGGCCGAAGATGTAGCTACAGACGTGCAAAGTATATACACTGTGCCTATAGCAATTTCAAAACATTTCTTGGTTTTGTTTGCGCATCCTGACCAGCCCAGAAGAACAAATTTCGCTCAAAAGCCATCGGTTTGGGTCAGGACTATCTGTTTTTCTGACCAGTAGTGTTATAGGGGAAGTGTTTGTGAAACCTAGTTTTTGCAATTTGGTGACGCAAGTGCCACAAAAATTATGCAGTTCACTTTTAAATCAGAGACTATATTAATATTATCTCTGTCTCAATGCTCTCATACTTGCAAGTCACGAGACAAATATAGCCACATTCACACTAATCTGTTTTAGTTTAAAAACTCAGTTTCCGTTTCCTTTCAGCAGAGGAATACACAGTGAAAGTGTGAATGAAAGGCATAAACACAGCGAAAATTAGTTTACATTTTAATGTGGACGTGGCCTTAGAATCATGACACTATTCTAATGACATTGTTTTTCGGACATTTAATGGTCAATTGTAAAGTGCAGTACAATTATTGTGATACTAAGATGTTGCTTGTTTTTATATCGCTGACACAGTCATCATGAACATATTATGAATATGTTTCAGTATATCACCCCAGCCCTAGATGAGAGCATTTTGTTTTAACATAATCTAAACTGAGAGTCATTGGTCAGAAGTGAAATAAAACCAAATTTTGTCCGAGACGTCAAGCAAATTTCATTGCATAGTCTACTCCCTTCAGACCGCATGTGAATTAATCATAACAACAGCATGAAAAGAAATGCCGCATATTGACACTGTAAGACGGCGAGAGAGAGAGAGAGAGAGAGAGAGAGAGAGAGAGAGAGAGAGAGAGAGAGCCTATGGGAATGAAAGACGTGTTTGTGAGGAGGAAAGGAGGTTTTGCAGCTGGGAGATGCTCCAGTCTGCCCAGCCATGTTCCTCTGTTGACAAATTTGGGTAATTACAGACACAAGCCCCTTAAAGTAGAATATTCAAAGGGTGATAAATGGCTTTAATAAAGGAGCGGTGTATCCCTTTAACAGAGACAAATCCCCCCGCCCCCATCTTTCTAGTGTGTTGATAAAACAAGCCAGACAGACCTCTCTTTCTTTCTCACCTGCTATGGACTGAAACCGTCATGTGTTACATCGGCTCTCCTGTAGTGATTATGTGTGTGTTTTTGAATTAGTGTGCATTTATTTCTGTTTCTTAAAATCTGAAGCTAAAATCATGAGTGTGCTGTGTGTTTTTCTCAGATATAAATCTCAAATACTGAGCATTCAGACATTAAATAGGTCCATAAAGCCTCTTCTGGCTTTCTGGGATCCAATCTGACAAATCAAAGACTTTAAAGTTTTGACAATCTCTTGCAAATTGGCCGTTGAGGAAGCTTGTAAGCCGAGAGAAAGCAGCTCTTGTCTTTACAGCAATGAACGGCTCTTTTATGAGTCCGTAAGGGCTCCCGTTGAGTGTGGTGGCCTGAGCACTTTCAGAGCATGTCCGTACATCTCTTTTAGGGCCTGTCTGCATATGTCCGTAAAAGCCTGGGCTCGCCCTTGGTGGAGACAGACGAGAGTGGGAAGGATGGGATGTGTACGGAATTGCATAAAACAAACAACTGGATTTGGCACCCCTGCTGGACCCACTTCAGTTTGCTTACCAAGCAAACAGGTCTGTGGATGATGCTGTCAATATAGGACTGCATTATAACCTGCAACACCTCGACAGACCTGGGACTTATGCAAAGATCCTATTTGTGGACTACATTTCAGCCTTCAATACCATCATGCCTGATCTTCTCTCAACCAAACTGACCCAGCTCTCCATGCTCATCCCAATCTGTTGATGGATCACCAGCTTTCTGGCAGATAGGCAGCAGCTAGTAAAACTGGGGAAACTCACATCTGGGACCCTCACTATCCTCAGGGATGCATTCTCTCTCCACTGCTCTTCTCCCTGTACATGAATGACTGCACTGCAAAGGAACCCACTGTCAAGCTCCTGAAGTTTTAATATCCTGAAGATAATAGTGGACTTCAGGAGAAATCCTCCTATTTTCCTCATGAACAATTAAACTGCCTCAGCACTCCCCCATAGTGCAATAATGTCTTGTGTGCATATGTAAATACATATATTTACTTAAATAACTGTACATACCCCAACCTTGCACATACATTACCACTTGCACATGTACATATGCCACTCTGTTATATGTCCTATTATTTGTATGTCTATTTATACTCTTACCTTGTTTTATATTATGTTTCTCACTGTAATGCTCTGTGTGCACTTGTTTCTCCTATCACCAAAAACAAAAATCCTTGTGAACATGAGAACACTTGGCAATAAAGCTCATTCTGATTCTGAACTCCTACTAGAAATGCTGTATGCATAGTGTGAATTTTCTGGGTGCATGAAATACACATAGGCCTACTATGTATATTGTATTCAACTGAAAATGGAAAGTCCATTCAAGCGCATTCCATTATGGGTGGGCAGGGGTGGAAAGAGTACTGAAAAATCATACTCAAGTAGAAGTACTGTTACTTCCCAAAACATTTAATGTGAGTAGAGTTAAAGTAGCTGTCTTAAAAACGACTCAAGTAAGAGCAAAAGAGTAGCTACTTTAAAAGTACTCATGAGTAATGAGTATTGAGTACCGAGTTGCAAAACATACAGTACCGTATGCCCCATTATAACGAACACTGTATGCCAACTTTTAAAATACATCACTTATCTATGATAAACACTACAAGAATCTGATTAAAAAAAAAAAAAAAAAAAAGGGAAACATGATAACAGAATGAAAAGATTATTTTCAATACACTGATCACCAGTTTAAATCATAATGTATGAAACAATTACATTAAAATCAGTTTATGTGTAGGGTCTAAATTTCCCTTAATGCCGACAGAGCATTATTGTTGTGCATAAAACATGTTCAAACAATGCAAGGAATGCAAAAAAAAAAAAAATGCTAAATAAGCAGGATCACTTGGCACATCATGTCCTGCACAATAGAGGAGGAAATGTGGTTTGGTACAGGGGCTACACAAAGCAATAATTCACCCAAAAATGAAAATTCTCTCATCATTTACTTACTATCATGCCATCTTCTGCAGAACACAAATTAAGATTTTTAGAAGAATATCTCATACAATGAAAGTGATTCAGTGCTAAAATATTGAAGCTCCACAAATCACATAAATCAGCATAAAAGTAGTCTAATCCATGTCCCTCGAGTGGTTTAATCCATGTCTTCAGAAACAATATGAAAGACGTGGTGAGAAAAAGATCAATATTTAATTAATTTTTACTATTAATTCTCCTCCCTGCTCAGTCAATCTCCACTTTAACTTTCACTTACTTGTGTTTTTGGTGATTCACATTCTTCATGCATATTGCCACCTACTGGGCAGAGAGAAGAATTTCTAGCATAAATGGACTTAAATATTGATCTGTTTCTCACCCACACCTGTCATATAAATTCTGAAGTCATGGATTAAACCACTGGAGTTGTATGTATTACTTTTATGCTGCTTGTATATGCTTTTGAGTGTTAAAATATTGGCACCCCTTCACTTACATTGAATGGACCTACAGAGCTGAGATATTCTTCTAAAAATCTTAATTTGTTTTCTGCTGAAGAAAGAAAGTCATAGACATCTGGGATGGCATGAGGGTGAGTAAATGATTATAAATTATTTATTTAAGTAGCATATGGGGGGCACATTGTCCTCCTTTTGAGATACAATGTTCAACATTGATTTAGTTCTCAGAAAACAATTTTCTGAAGTTTGTGACTGGTGGAATATTCTACCTGAAGTATTGCTCTACAAATGTTGATACTTTTCTATATTTATAAAGGCTAAGCATAATTATAAATTATTTTATATCTCTACTTTTTTGGTAATTTATTATACAAATTAACACTCTCTACATCAGGGGTTATTATTATTAAAAAAAAAACGAACAATATTTTTCAAACATATTTTTAAATATGTCACCGTTTTATTCTATTACATTAATACTTATAAAAATACTCAAGATATTCGGCCAAAAGTAGTGAGTATTTTTCTCGTTTCCTTGTTACTGTTGTTTGATTAATATACTTTGTATGACATAGACTACAGTGCTCGATTCGGTTACATATACTTCAAGTCCAACATTTTGATGCAAATACGCTTGTTGTCCCACTGTTTAAATTCACTTTAGACATTAACGGCTGCATTTACATTAAATCCTCACCAAGACGGGCATTAGTGGAAGTGTATTTGATCATTTAGGCGCGAACCACAACGCTCAAGCATTAGCCGCCTGTCAATCAAACAACAAGCAGCTACAGACGTCAGGAAATAAAAAGTCAATCTTTTACATTTCATCTGGATCAGTGGTTCCCAAACTTTTTACAGTGGCGTACCGCTTCAAACGTCCTTTCGCGTACCCCTTCTCTAACGCATAGATCAAATTCACACAAGGTCATTTGAAAATATGTCTGTTTAACACAATAGTATGTCTGTTTAACACAATAGTATTTAAAAAACTCCCTTATATTAAACATGTTTGAACATGTTTTGAACATGTTATATTAATCATATACGTATACTGAATAAATGGCTTACCGATTAATATGGGAATGCTAGATATATATAACTGCATAACTTGAAAACTCCCCCCTCATCGCGTCGCGGTATGCATGAATAGCGTTTGGTTATGCGAGCAATGAGGGTAAGTAGCACAAGGGGCTTTTTATGTCACATTTGACACTGTTAGCAAGGTTGAGCTCATTTGCAGAAAAAAACATCATGCAACAATGTAAAAACAGAAAATTACTGCGTGTGAATATGGAAAATTATTTGGTGCTGCTGAAAGTCTATGCATCTAACCTTAAGGCAGTCCTGTACTTTAGTGAATGCCCTAACCTTAAATACAAATTATGTTGTAAACTGCTGAAAAAAAAAAAATCGTGGACGACTGACATGTGTACGGAAGAGGATTAGGGCCAAGCAATAATAAAAAAATAAAAGCATCTCGAGAATAAAGTCATTATAATGCGAGATTAAACTCGTTAAATTTCGAGAAAAAAGTCGAAATACAATCTTGAGAATAAACTCATTAAATATCGAGATTAAACTCGTTAAATTTCGAGAAAAAATTCGAAATACAATCTTGAGAATAAACTCATTAAATATCGAGAATAAAGTCATTATAATGCGAGATTAAACTCGTTAAATTTCGAGAAAAAAGTCGAAATACAATCTTGAGAATAAACTCATTAAATATCGAGATTAAACTCGTTAAATTTCGAGAAAAAATTCGAAATACAATCTTGAGAATAAACTCATTAAATATCGAGATTAAAGTCATTATAATGCAAGATTAAACTCGTTAAATTTCGAGAAAAAAGTCGAAATACAATCTTGAGAATAAACTCATTAAATATCGAGATTAAAGTCATTATAATGCGAGATTAAACTCGTTAAATTTCGAGAAAAAGTCGAAATACAATCTTGAGAATAAACTCATTAAATATCGAGATTAAAGTCATTATAATGCGAGATTAAACTCGTTAAATTTCGAGAAAAAAGTCGAAATACAATCTTGAGAATAAACTCATTAAATATCGAGAATAAAGTCGAGATTAATATCGAGATTAAACTTAACGAGTTTTTTCTCGAAACACAACGACTTTATTCTCGATATTTAATGAGTTTATTCTCAAGATTGTATTTCGACTTTTTTCTCGAAATTTAACGAGTTTAATCTCGCATTATAATGACTTTAATCTCGAGATGGCTTTATTTTTTTTTTATTATTGCTTGGCCCTAATCCTCTTCCGTACATGTGCGAGTCTGGTAAAACAGTTAAGTGTTTTACTTGCTATCACTTAGCTAGGTCACCTAGCACTGGGCTGACGAAAAAAGATACTAGTGTGAGGCACATTTTAACCGCAAAATATCGTGTTATTTCATTGCATATTTTTCTGACCTTTATGACACAACCATTTTGGTGTTTCTACACTAGAGGGAACACAAAATAATTTTTGCCAGTGAGAAATACACAAAGTGGGTTTGAATGTTATTTTAGACTGTGATGAAATTGAAAGAATGGTAAATCTCACAATGTCATTCGAGTACCCCCATTGTCACCTCGTTGTACCCCAGTTTGGGAAACACTGATCTAGATCATCCAACCAGTGATGCTATTGCGATTGGTGTAATGAACACCCCTGTTCTAGATGTAGAACATGTAGGCTAAATATAGAAAACTACTCAAAAGTTTGAAGTACTTCTTTCTTTTTTTTTTTTAGATAAACATCAAGATTGTTTTATCGCCCAGCCCTATTGATAACGTTGCATTAATCTCTCTCAGCAGCCCAATCTCAGTGATAGATAATTAAATTACAGGCTTCATCTAAGCAGAAATATTAAATTTAACTCAATATGTTTCTTCAAATTAGAGGCAGGATTAATGCTGATATCTGGCTTGAGCTAGTTATACTCACACCACACAGTCAAGCAATTGGCCTTTTTCACTGCGTAAAGCACTTTCAGGTGCTACCGGTTAAGTTCAGCTGTAAACTGTGCTTGAGGCATTCTCCACAGTTGGCGCCAGTTCTGCAGCTGTAGTTCAAGTTTTTTACGTGTGATTTGGTTTGACTGGAGTCACGAGACTCTCCCTAGCCAATCATGTTGATAGATAAAATCAATTAGCAAACACAGACAGTGGGAAAATAACGCAGCAAAAGTACAGTTACAGTACATAAAATTTACTCAAGTAAAAAAAATTAACTACTTAAAAAAGTACAATTCTTGGGGAAAAAGTAGTTAATTACAGTAATGTGAGTATTTGTAATTCGTTTCTTTACACCCCTGTGGGTGGTATATAGTATTTCACACATTGTGCTCTGTTGAATACTGTATAGAGGTCAACTGATAACTAAGGTGGTTGAAAAGGCAGATAACTATTAATCTGCCAAAAGTTATTCAAATCAATTCTTAGAATGTTTACTATAGTTTTAATCTTTCTTTACCATGACACAGACATAAAGGCCACAAGTCAAAAGTCCAAAATGAATAAAATCCAAGATGCAGTTTATTGTTTAACCAAAATCCCAATAACTACCAGAAATAAAATAATTAAGATATGGTGCATAATGTGGAACTATAGAAAAGTCCAAAACATATACATATTATAAAATTAAATTGTAATAAGAAAAATATTTATGTTTTTATGTACTGTATCATATTTGATACATTGGGCTTTAAAGGTCATCATTATCCTCCTGAGGTCCAGTAATTAATTTTTGTGTAGGACATTTGTTATTTAAGTTCCCCTTCTGTCGCTCTCTCCACGTTGTGTCAGAGAAGCGACACTAGGGGTCTCTCTTGAGCGCCGATATTCACCTCTGAACTATGAAAAAAGGCCAATGAGAGTTGGTAACCAGTATTTGCATGTCCCGGCCCCTGACATACGGGTATTTAAGCGGCGCAAATACGGGAGTTCATTCAGAAAATTTCTTCGAGCCGATGGTGCGTGTTTGCAGACTGCTGCGTTTTACACACCGAGTTCCTGCTATCCTCTGCTGCATGCTGTTGGATTCTACGGCGCACAACAGCGGCTTTCTCTTGTTTGCACGGCTGTGCACTTCCTGCCCTGAGCGCATCGACAGTTGCAGATAAGAAAGATCTCTCACGAGTTCTTTCATTCATAAAAGAGTGATTTTATTTAAAAGAGTAATTTCCTCTAAAAGAGCAAAAAACACAGCGGCGTTGAGCGTCCTTTTAAGGACGGCGTCTTTATAAAGATGCCTTTCGCCCCTGTGTTGTTCCTGGATGCGGTAGAGTACTCTCCGCTTCCGGCGGCCACAGGCGTTGTCTCGTATGTCTGGGCAGTGATCACACTGAGGCTGCGTTTGTGGATGGTTCATGTTCTCATTGCGAGAACATGACCATGACAACGTTAGCGATCGCGGCTTGCTTACAACCGTAAGCAAGCCACTCCAGCCGCCCAACGCATCGCTCCTTCTTCCCACGGGATTGAGGACGATGCGGCTGGCGATGGAGGCGATCCGGGATGGCAGCGGGTGCAGCTCGCCCGGTATGCCCCTCGGACCACCAGCGCCCGGCGCGCTCGTTGACTCCGTCCCCACTCGAGGTGGCGGCGACTCGCCTCACAGCCAGTCTGCCTACCCTCTTGCGATGGAAGCAGATGAGTTCGCCGCGACATCGGGGCGTGGGCTCTGATGCTGAGGGCTCCTCTGGGCTGCCGCCGGGCTTGCACGCCCAGGAGGAGGCCGACGCACAGATGTCCGATATGCTTTCCGGGCAGCCAACAGCGTGGGCCTGGATTGGAACCCTCCATCCTCCCCACAGCCATCACGGCTGGGCGATTGGTTCTTGAGCGTGAGGCCGCTCACAGCCTCACCCCCCCCCGGTTCCTTTCTTCCCGGAGGTGCATGATGAGCTGATGTCTTCGTGGAGAGCACCCCTCTCCACTCGTCGCACCGCCAACTGCTCATCCGCCCTCGCCACCCTCGACAGCGGAGCGCCCACGGGTACACGGAGATCCCCAGGTGGATAGAGCTGTTGCGCTCCACTTATGTCCCGGAGGCACTACCACCTGGCGGGGCCGCCCTGTACTCCCTTCCCGGTCCTCTAGAGCAACATCCTCGCTCACCGCTGAAGGCCTACAGCGCTACCGGACGTGCCGCTTCGCCCTGCATGCCATGGCTCTCCTGCAGGTCCACCAAGCCAAGGCGCCGCCAACATGCACGGGAGTGGCCCTGATCCCGACACGCTGCAGGAACTGCGCTCAGCGACCGACCTCGCCCTGAGAGCGACGAAGGTCACAGCGCAGGCACTCGGGCAGGCGATGGCCACTCTGGTGGTCCAGGAACGTCAGCAATGGCTGGACTTGGTTGAGATGCGTGAAGCTGACAAGACTCGCTTCCTCAACGCCCCTGTCTCCCAGTTCAGCCTCTTCAGTGACACCGTTGAGGACTTTGCCCAGCAGTTCTCCCTGGTGAAGAAGCAGACGGAGGCCATTTCGCACATCATGCCGCGCCGCAAGCTTGCCGCCACGGCCCAGGCCCCACCTGCTCGCCGAGGGCGTCCTCCCGCGGCCAGAAGACCTTCTGCTCCGCCCCAACCTGAGCCCAGCTCTCAGCCCCCTGCAAACCGCAGGAAGCGTACGCCCCCTGCCTCACGGACCCCTTCGAGGACCCAGAAGGCTCCCAAGCATCCCTGAGACAGCGGACCCAGAGGACGAGAAGTTAGCTCTGGAGGTGGTAAGACCACTCCGTCCCCCGGTGGAGGGCCGGGAGGAGAATCTTTTGTTTTTTCATTTGCCGCACCCCTGGCCGGGGCTGCGGTACCAAATTCTCAATAAAAGAGCTATTTCCTTTACCTCTGGGTCACATGGCCCGCAAATGCCGTTCTCACGGCACTTTGCTTTCAGGCCTCAACAGTCTCGGCGCCCAGGATGCGGTGCTTCGCACTCAGCCCCACGACTGTTCCCGGCCGGCCAGTTCAGGCGAGTCCAGAGAGCGCCAGCATCAGACCTCCTCCTCAGTCACAAACCCGCCCCTGCCGGGTGCGCGGAACAAGGTAAGTGCTTTGAGTTTATTCTCAGCACCAGAGCCTCGGGATGCCACAGCGCCTCCCGGCGCCGCGTTACCTGTTCCGCACCGCTGCGAAGCCCGACGGATGCGTCCAAAATACTCGTCCCCTTGGTGCCCCTAGCACGGAGCTTAGAGGCATGGCTTTCACTGCCCAGCTCGTCACGGTGGCTGCAACGGACCATCCGACTCGGTTACGCAATTCAGTTTGCCAGGTCTCCGCCCCCCTTCGTGGGCGTTCGTTCCTCCGCAGTGCACGGTGAACATGCCCACTCCCTGCGCGAGGAAATCGCCTCCCTTCTAATCAAGGACGCGATAGAGACTGTCCCTCCGACCGAAACGAAGAAGGGTTTCTACAGCCCTTACTTCGTTGTACCCAAGAAAGGCGGCGGCATACAACCGATCTTTGAGGCACACAGAGACCAGGTGCTCGAGCACCTCGGCCGTTTAGGGTTTCAGGTCAACTGGGAAAAGAGCAAGCTCACCCCGGTCCAGAGCATCTCTTTTCTCGGTTTGGAGTTAGACGCAGTCTCAATGACAGCACGTCTCTCCAACGAGCGTGCTCAGTCAGTGCTGGAATGCCTCGCTTCTTTCGAACCAGGCACCGTGGTCCCTTTGAAACGTTTCCAACGGCTCCTGGGGCATATGGCATCCTCCGCGGCGGCCGTGCCACTGGGGTTGATGCATATGAGACCACTTCAGCATTGGCTCCAGACTCGAGTCCCGAGACGAGCATGGCGCCATGGCACGCACGGCGTGGAAGTTACCCCTGCCTGCCGCCAAACCTTCAAACCCTGGACAGACCTCTGCTTTCTACGGGCAGGAGTACCTTGCAGCAGATGTCCCGTCACGTTCTGGTTACAACCAATGCCTCCAAATTGGGTTGGGGCACCGTGTGCAACGGGCGCGCAGCCGCAGGCCGGTGGAACCGAGGCCCGCTGCGCTGCCACATCAACTGCCTAGAGCTGCTGGCCGTTTTTCTTGCCCTGAAGAAATTTCTTCCGTTGATTTGTGGCAAACATGTCCTAGTCAGGACAGACAGCACCACGGTGGTGGCCTACATAAACCGCCAAGGCGGAGTACGCTCCCTCCACATGTCACAGCTCGCTCGTCGTCTCCTCCTTTGGAGTCAACAGCGACTGGAGTCACTGCGCACCACTCACATCCCCGGCAACCTCAATGTGATAGCGGACGCGCTGTCAAGGCAAAACTTGCCCGGCGGAGAGTGGAGGCTCCACCCCAATCGGTCCAGCTGATTTGGGACAGGTTCGGCAAGGCCCAGGTAGACCTGTTTGCCTCCCAGGAAACCTCCTACTGTCCGCTCTGGTATGCCCTCACAGAGGCTCCCCTTGGGACAGATGCTCTGGCGCACAGCTGGCCCTCGGGGCTGCGCAAGTACGCTTTTCCCCCAGTGAGCCTTCTTGCACAGGTGCTATGCAAGGTCAGGGAGGACAAGGAGCAAGTCACTCTGGTGGTCCCCTACTGGCCCAACCGGACGTGGTTTTCGGATCTCACGCTCCTCATGACAGCCCCTCCCTGGCGATTTCCCATGAGGAAGGACCTTCTTTCTCAGGGACGGGGCACGCTCTGGCATCCGCATCCAGACCTCTGGAATCTCCACGTCTGGTCCCTGGACAGGACGCGGAGGATCTAGCCGGCCTACCTTCGGCCGTCATAGACACTATTAACCAAGCCAGAGCCCCTTCGACCAGGCATCTTTACGCCCTGAAGTGGCGTCTCTTCACGGACTGGTGTTCTTCCGAGCGAAGACCCGCAGAAGTCGCGCAGTTAGGTCAGTGCTTGTGTTTCTTCAGGAGAGGCTGGAGAGGAGGCTGTCCCCCTCCACCCTCAAGGTGTATGTTGCGCTTATCGCGACCCACCACTGACTACGGTAGACGGCAAGTCTCTTGGTAAGCACGACTTCAGGTTCCTAAAAGGTGCCCAGAGGATGACTCCCTCCCGGCCTAACCTGTTTCCCTCCTGGGATCTCTCGGTCGTCCTTATGGGACTCCGGAGACCCCCCTTCGAGCCACTTGACTCAGTTGGACTCAGGGCCCTCTCTCTCAAGACCGCCCTGCTGATCGCGCTCGCTTCCATCAAGAGGGTCGGGGACCTGCATGCGTCCTCTGTTAGCGACGCTTGCCTGGAGTTCGGTCCAGCGGACACTTTCGTGATCCTAAGACCGTGACTGGGCTACGTGCCCAAGGTTCCTACCACACCCTTCAGGGATCAGGTGGTGAACCTGCAAGGGTGCCTTACGTATTTACCTGGACCGCACACAGAGCACCAGATGCTCTGAGCAGCTCTTCATCTGCTTTGGGGGACAGCAGAAAGGGAATGCTGTCTCCAAGCAGAGACTCGCCCACTGGGTTGTCGACTCCATTTCCTTGGCTTATCACACCCAGGCCGTGCCCCCCCCTTTGCAGGTCCGAGCCCACTCCACCAGGAGTGTTGCGTCCTTGTGTGCACTGGCTAGGGGCATTGCCCTAGCAGACATTTGTAGAGCAGCGGGCTGGGCAACACCTAACACTTTTGCGAGATTCTACAATCTCCGAGTTGAGTCAGTATCGTCCCGTGTTCTCTCAGGTACCGAGCCCGTAGAACTCGGTGACACGTCCACGATCTGACCGGGTGAATCGCTTGCACCCAGCGCCCTTCCCCCTAACCAGGGGAAACAGTGCACCTTCTTTCCCAGGAGATCCCAGGTTTGGGACACTGGTTGACTCCTCCCTAGCCCTTGTGGGTCGCAGTTCTGTGGAGGAACTCACCGACCCAAACCACTGCGGGTACCACTAGCTAGCCTGTACTGGTATAGGTGCCCCACAGGTAAGGCCTCCTGTTCGGACTCCCCCTGTGTGTAAAACCACGGTTCTGTCCCCTCACAAGAGTTGACTCTGTGTTTTCCTTAGGCAGTTACAGCTGCCTCGGGTGCCGTGCTGTATGCTTCCCCCCTCTGCGAGGCTGGATCTACCACCGCACTACTGTTCCACATAAGACCTAAGTATAGGCCATGCGATGTATTTTCCACTCAAAATTTGCCTCCCCTCCTGGGTAGGTGTGGCCTCCACAAGGTCTTCTCCGCCCTAATAAGGGCTAAGACCCCCTTCCCTCAATGCGTGTAAGGGCCCCGGCCGTAGTTGCTCTATGCGAGAAACATAGAGAGAAAAGAGGCCCAGCCAGGCTGGCCCGTTCCCATGTTGGCAGCCGTCACCTTGTTCCCCCCTCCAGGGTAACGATAAGGAATCCTGATGGCTTAAATGGGGCATTGGGGAAGGGTACGTGCAGCCTGATACAGTTGGTCGTTCTGCACGTAGGAATACCTGCTCGCTCCTGTATCAGCGGATCACGTTCACGGCTCAGCGCATGGCTCTTTATAAGTGGACCCCTAGTGTCGCTTCTCTGACACAACGTGGAGAGAGCGACAGAAGGGGAACGTCTAGGTTACGTATGTAACCTCCGTTCCCCGATGGAGGGAACGAGACGTTGTGTCTCCCCTGCCACGTCGCTGAGCCGAGCCCCTGTTGTGGCCGGACCATTTCTGGCTCCTCAGAAAAATCCTGAATGAACTCCCGTATTTGCACCGCTTAAATACCCGTATGTCCAGGGGCGGAACATGCAAATACTGGTTGCCAACTCTCATTGGCCTTTTTTCATAGTTCAGAGGTGAATATCGGCGCTCAAGAGAGACCCCTAGTGTCGCTTCTCTGACACAACGTCTCGTTCCCACCATCGGGGAACGGAGGTTACATACGTAACCTAGACGTTTTTCTTAGCCCAATGTTGGGGGCGTGGTCATGTGTCTGCCTGCGGGAGAGAGAGAGTGGAATGGCTCATCAAGCTGGTTGACAGGATTTCTAACCGCTGTTTCTCATTACAGTGATAGTGGAGAGATGCCTTAAAGCTGGTGAGCACGTTGGAAGAGAGACAGAGAGAACGAGTGTGCGGCGTGTTTGAGTGTTTGTGATGAAGTTTGTTTATTTTTAAGAGTAAATGATTGAACTGAGTGAAAAACCTGAAAAGAGGGCATCTGCTGCACAGAAAGACCATAGAAATAAAAGCCCTGCATAAAGCATGTCACTGCTCCTCGTCTCCTTTTCCATACCCGAACTTGGAGATCTGTTACATTTGTGCCGAAAACCAGGAATCGAGGAAATACGTCATCATGTAGTCACAGTAAGTTGTTGCTTACTGTGAAACCTTACTGTGACCTTGATTCTAGTTACTCCTTTTGACCTTAAAGTGGTCATATAATGCCATTTTTGTACAAGTTAATATGAATCTTTAGGGTCTAAATGAAAACTTTGTAATATACTTTTATTAAAAATTCTCATTAGTATTTTAAGAAAACACTAATTTTACCTGCTCAAAAACAGCTCTGTTTTCAGCACGCCGTTTCAGTGCATATGACTTCAAATGATAATGAGCTTTGGTCACCCCGCCCCTCCGTTCTGGGGGCGTTTTTGACACAACGCATGTGGAGTGTTGCCTTCAGTATAGCATGGGCGCTTATACTGAAAGCCTGACTATGGAGCTCAATGGGTACCACTAGGCTGGTCCCGGTTAGGGTTGAGGAAAGCAATACACTCACCCCGGGTCGTTGAGGTTCGGACGGTCGCGTCGGGCAGTTGGCCAGGAGGTGGCCGGCTAGACCGCAGTATAAGCAGAGGCGATGGACTAGATGGCGCTCTCTCTCCTCCTGGGTCAGGTGAGTACGGTCTAGTTGCATGGGCTCTGGAGCCGCATGCGGTTGAGGTGCTGTTGCGAGCGGCTGAACCAACCTGGCCGGTCATCTGGAGCGGATGAGGTTGTCCACGCGGATCGCCAATGAGATGAATTGGTCCAATGGCACTCCCTCATCGCGACATGCCAGCTCTGACTGCAGTTCCGAGTTTAGCCCCTGGCGGAAAAGGAGTTTGAGTGTGCTCTCCAGCCAGCCGGTCTGAGTGGCGAGGGTGCGGAAAGTGAGAGCGTAGTCAGACGCTGAACGACTTCCTTGGCGGAGTGCCAGGAGCTGTTCCCCAGCGCTCTTGCCGCCTTCTGGGTGGTCAAACACCTCAATTAAACTCTGCATGAACGAGTCGAATGTGAACTGTGAATAACCCTGATTGGTCCAAATCGCGGTAGCCCAGTCGAGGGCTCTGCCCGTCAGCACAGAGCTGACGAAGAGGATCTTGCTCTCGTCAGTCGGATATAGAGCCGGTTGTTGTGACTTCGAGGGTGTTCCATCGTATTTCTCCGGGAGTGCGAGTCGAGGGTTGGGCGTGGCTTGCGAAGGAGAGATGGGCGCGGCCGCTTGGCTGGTTTGGTCCGCCGCGGGCGCGGGTGCGGGTGCTGGCGCGGAAGTGGGATGTTGAGAGGCTTGGACGACGCGCATTATCTCCTCAATGGCTGACGTCAGCCGCCCGAGCTGATGTTGCTGTGCGGTGAGGACGCTTGCCTGCGCGGAGAGTTCCTCGGACATACGAGTGATTACCGCTGGATCGATGGGTGGCGAAGTCTTCTGTAACGAGGACTCAGGCAAGTTGGGATCCATCTGCGGTTGTTTAATAATAACAAAACACAAGTCGTACAGGCAAGGTCGTGGGCAGGCAAACAGTGAATATAGCAGGCAGGCAATAGAGTAAACGGAACAGGCAGAGGTCTGGGCAGGCAGCAAACAAACGTAGTACGGAACAGGCAGGAGGTAAACAAGGCAGGCAGCAAACACGCAGGGTCTAAGTAACAGACCGGATCGATACACAGAATAACTAGTAAGGGAGTCAGAGAGTAACTTGCTTGGTAATGTCGCCAGGGCAAACACGACTTCGCAAAGAAGGACTAAACAGGCACGGTTAAATAGGGTAGGGTAACACAAAACAGCTGGGGATTAATCAGACCTAGGTATGCGGGCAGAAGGGAAATGAGTGTAAGTGATCAGAATTCGGGTGAAAGCGATCTCTGACGACTGAGGGAGGAGGCGCCTTCACCGGCGTTCATGACATATATATATATATATATATATATATATATATATATATATATATATATATAATTTTGAAATATTTAAAGATAACTATGTATAATTATTTCATCATTATATATTGAATTATTGTTATATGAGGGGTTTTCTCAGCAAATATTTGTGCGATTAAATCATGATTAATCCCGATTAATTAATGATACCATGTAATTAATTCGATTAAAAATTTTAATCGATTGACAGCCCTAATATATATATATATATATATATATATATATATATATATATATATATATATACATGTATATATATATATTACAAATTCACAATGACTTTGAGCTCGGTAATTGAAAAATGTTAAGTATAGCAGATATGTATTCAAGTAATTGTTTTGTGTGAATTGCATTTCTAATGTACTTTTGAATAACTACATTCTGAGAAAATATTGAGTGTCGCATCATTGAAGAATGAACAGGTAAAATCATATTAACAATATTAGCAGCCCCCAACAAAGCTTTATTTTATCAAGCAAAATAAAAATTAATTGCCATATATTTGCTAGAAATATATAAACACAGGTTAATAGTTGGCCTCCTTGTGAAAAGGTGTTATGCTGGCATCAAAATTGTTACTTTATTGTGTATTTTAACATGACTGGGATACTATATTGGACCAAGTAGAATCCAAGACTGAAACTATAATTTCAGAATGTGCAGTATATAGAAAGCAGTTTATCAGTATGCTGAATAATGGGAAACAATGGGAGGAGAGATTGTAGGATGTATTTGCCTGTGCAAACAGGTAAAGGTGAGGATCAGGCTGTTCTGTATTCAGCATGTCTGTTAGGTCACACCTCCAGTTCCAGAGCTTTATCAACTCTGTCACTGACAGCTGCCCCCTCAGACCATCTCCAGGGCAAAGAGGACCACGACACACACCCGAGAGATCACATTACCTCCAACAAACAGACAGAGCCAATTAAAAAACGCATGAAGCACTAATGAACTGCTCTGTCTCTATATCTTTATGTGTGAGTCTGTCTGTCTGTGTCTTTTTCTTCCCACTCCCTAGCTCTCTATGCCTCTCTCGTTTCTTTCTGTCTTCAGGTTCTTCTCAGAGACAGTTGGACCACATTGATCAGTGAATGACTGACAGAGTTTCATCTTATCAAGTTAAAGTCCCTCAACTGAATGACAGTTACAAATCAGAATTGATGGGTAAGATCAGTTTTGTTGTATAATGTAATTCTGGTACTTTTTAAAACAAATAATGGAAAATAATTTGACTGCACTTTTATAATTTGTAAGAGATCAAAAAGGGATAGTGCACTCAAAATGTGCATTTTGTCATGATTAGCTCACCCTCATGTTGTTCCAAACCCACATGACTTTCTTTTGCAGGACACAAAAGGATATGTTCTGCAGAATGTTCATGCTGCTGTTTACCATTTAATTAAAACACATTCTGTAGTGGTTAGGGGCTAACAAATGATAAACAAAAATGATACAATATCTTACATCTTTGCTGCAGGTTTTTTGGTGTCATTTTGTAGCAATTTTCTGTTCACTATATATGAATATATGAAAATTGTATTAATGGACATGCAAATGTAAATTTTCTGTTTACATTGCTACAAAAATAAATTTACTGTATACATACAAATGTGCATATCCTTTTTCTGTTTACTACAGTACACTACGGTATTGACTTTTCCCAGAAAAGTACTTTTGAAATCGGTATCTAAAAAGCTCAGTGTGATACACAATAGCATTCAGCTAGACAAAACTGACATTCTTGTATAGTACAGTAAGCAGTCAGTGTCAACAAAAAAAGTAGAACAAACATGAAATTTATATATAACAAATATTTCCAGGTTGACCATGGTGAAAAAACATCTAAACATTTTGATCAGTAAGGCTCACACGATGACAAAAACACTTTTCATTTTGGTGACATTGGCCAATTAACTGACACAATAACTCAGTGAGTTACTATATTTTGCAGACATGCAATAGAGTTATGATGTCCCATAAAAATAGTTGTGGCAATTGCACTTACAGTTAAAGAATGTTAAGACTGTTTAAAAATGAGCCAAAGTGATTGAGAAAAACTGTAAAAGTAGCCCATGTGACTCATGTGCTATATCCCAAGTTCAAAGTTGGGGAGTAGTTAAATAAAATGAACGATTCCCTTATACTTATCTTTGGGAGCTCTGATTCATTTTAGTGAATCGGTTCTTTCAGACAGTTCATGTTATTGAATGGTTAAAATAAACAATTCCCTTATACTTAGCTTTGGGAGCTCTAATTCATTTTAGTGAATTGTTCGTTCAGACAGTTCATGTTATTGAATGGTTAAAATAAACAATTCCCTTATACTAACGTTGGGAGCTCTGATTCATTTTAGTGAATCGGTTCTTTCAGACAGTTCATGTTACTGAATGGTTAAAATAAACAAGTCCCTTATACTTATTGTTGAGAGCTCTGATTCATTTTAGGGAATCGGTTCTTTCAGACAGTTCATGTTAATGAATGGGTAAAATAAACGATTCCAGTATACTTAAATTGGGAGCTCTAATTCATTTTAGTGAATAGTTCTTTCAGACAATTGATGTAAATGAACTGGTTAAAATAACGATTCCCTTATACTTAGCGTTGGGAGCTCTGATTCATTTTAGTGAATCGGTTCTTTCAGACAGTTCATGGAAACGAATTAGTTCACATAAATAGCCTACTGTAATTCACTGATTCACTTTAACCCCGTTCAGCCTTAAAGGGACTTCACCTTCTTTTTATTAGCTTAATGCTTCATGTATTGCTGCTATTTATCACTATGTTTCAATTTAGGGATTTAAAATATGGTGTTTTCTGTTAAAATGTATGTCTAATTTTTGTTGTCACCCTGTTTGTTTAGTCTTTACGAAATTATCCATCAATTATCCTATAGTAATATGGTGGTAATCATGACTGTAGTTAATATGGTTCATTTTGTGGTTACCAGTGGCAGATTTAGGCATGGGCGACATGGGCAGTCGCCCAGGGCGCATCTTAAGGAGGGGTCGGCATTAGGCACCTTTTGGGGGTGTTCTCATTTTGTATCCCCATCACACACAAATAAATAAATAAAAATACCAGCAAGTTAACACTGATAGCATAAAACAATTTAGACACAATTATAAAGTTGTCAGGAGTGTAATTTAGCATTCCCACTAAAGTTCACAAGTAGACTACTTCAGAAATAATAATAATGAAAAATTGATCAATAAAGTCCCATGCCAGTAATTAATTTATGTCTTTAAACAGAGCCTATCTGTGACAAGCTCTCCTGCGAATAACTGTTACAGTACAATGACTTACGTGACCTTTTACGCAGAGCTCAAACAGATTGCTCAAGAAAAGAGGCCTTGAATCTGAACCTATCTAAAATAATGGTAGATATGATAAGTGATCCAGTATTAGCTAGGATACTGAACATAATGTCCCAAAATTGCTTCCTGACTTTATAGCTTGAAATGATCTACACACAGTCATAACATGAGTAATCTCATCACGTTTTGAAATCTTCAGCATCTGTTTGGCGCATTTTCGTGATCTTCTCTTCAAAAAGAAATGTAATTAACCTTGCTTATAGAAAGGTTGCCTCTTTGAATTACTGCGTTTTTGTTATTTAGGAAGAAAATGATTTTCTCGGCTTCATGCCAGATGAAATATTGCCCAAGACATAATTTTTATTCGGAAGCAGCTCTGCGAGAGATATTATTTAAAATACCTTTCCTTGGGCTAAATTCTGCTGAAATATCTCCAGTTTGATTTATCATGCAGTCATAGTGAGAGAATGAAGCATATGAGGATTTTATTACGCAGAAGAAAAAAAGTGATTTGACAGCCAGATGCAATGGCGTAGATTTGGCTTGAACATTGGGGGGGGCTCAATCTAAGCCCCTGACCAGACACAAGACTGCCTGCACCTGCCAATAGACCATTGCCATAATTTAAGGTAATTTAAATAGTGTGATTTGTCTCTCTGCCTTGGTCTTCATTTTCCACAGCTCTGCCGAGAATACATTTATGGAAACTACATTTTGTTGTTGTGTTTAACAAGAAAATAAACATCAAAAATACAGAAGGGTGATTCTCACGAAACCTGTCAAGAACATGTCCAGATGATTTTTCAACCCAGAATTAAAAGAAAGATATATGAAATTATACAAATAAAGCCTATTTGTAGAACCATTAGGATTTGTATGCATTGTAAAAAAAAATTATGACAATTAAAGCCCTTCCATCCCCAATTCTCATTACTGTAATAAAAAAAAAGAAAATCTCATTACTGTAATCAAAAACAAATCTCATTACTGTAAGGTGAAAAAAAGAATTTCTACATCATGGTAGTGTTAGGGGTATAACAGTTATAACCCGGATCAGATAAGGAGAAAGAAAAACCAGGAGTCAAGAAGTTCAATCAAAGAATCCAAAATTTACTGAAGAATAGTTTGCAGTGAAATTGGTAGAGCCAGAGGCAAAGTCTCACGAGGAGATCGAAAGATAACTCATACATTACACAAAATCTTACATCAATTATACCATTTGCAAGGAGTACATTCTATTATTTCACCCCTGATTGGCTAACAGAGCATAAAGTCACAACATATAGATAGCTATAGCACATCAACATTAATCAGCGCAATTGTCGTCCTGGCCCGAGATTTACATCTGAAGTGACCTCGCAGATGGTCTCGGGCGTCTTCGAGTCTGCCTGCTGTGTCTCCCTGGGTTCAAAACCTGGGTAGAAGGTCAATACGCACACACGAAACACTGACGAACGACAGTGTTTCTCTGCGCACAAGGGAACCAGAGCACACATTTATCAGGTCATTTTAACCAAAACAGTGAGATAAGAAATATTCACCCCTCAGGCAAAGGAGAGGCAAGAAATAATAAGAGAAAATTTACACTTCTACTTATTCAAGTGCTATCACATAGGATTTTAAATCATATAATTAGTCATGGACAGGCAAAAATCAACCACAGAATACATCTGGAACATATGTTTAACATTCTCCCTGGTGTCTCATCTCAAGCTTATTCTCAAGACAACCTTCAAGTCAGCCTCCGTGCAGAACAGAGAGAGAGGCTTCAAGGAATGTGCATGAAATCAAAAATTAACTCTTAACACACATATGATTCAGCGTATATTTCAGTTATGCATAAGAAAAATTAAATTGATTATGTGATCATGCATATAGTTAATTCATCATTTTATTAAAGAAGTTAAGCAACAGAATATAGATAGATATTGATATAAAAGGATATATATATGTATTGATATATCTGAAGAGACAAGGGATTTCTGACCCTCACCCTTCAGTAGTATTTGTTGTACTGCCTATAATGTATGTCAATTTAAAGAAAATAAAGAAATCTATTACAGTAATTTTTACATTACAGTAGGATTTACTGTTTAACAGTATAATGCAATTCATCATTGAAAATTATGAGAGTTACAAAAAAACTCAAAAGTCATTGTTATGGGAATTTGGGGGATTAATTGTGCATTATTGGAATGGAAATACTGTCTTCATTAATAGAAAAATTACAGTAATCCCCCCCAAAAAAATCATGATAGTATTTGTAGTTGTATGCAAAATTATTACTATATACATATATTTTTTATTTTTTTGTAAATGTATTACTGTAATTTGTTACATTGATACAGTAAAAACATATTTATTACAGTAGTTGGATCAATGTATTGCAGTAATTGGATCAATCATTTGGGGGGTAAGTTGAGCATTTTTGTCATGGAAATAATGTACATAATGTAATGTAAATATACTGTACATGGGAATAACTAAGCAGAAAATCTTCACGTTCCTAAAATAGTCTCCCTTGTCTTCATGCAAAATATAATTTGTAATTATAGAAAATAATAAGGATTGGGGTGCAATGTGACCTGGACATGTTTTCGTTTCACCCAGATTCATCCATAATCACATTAAAATTAAATAAAAAATAATAGTACCTTGGTCTGATTGTCAGTGTACAAAAAAAATACAAACATTTGTAAGTACATCATGTTATATCTCTTTTTTTGTGTTTGTCAGTGCCTCTTTATCTGAATCAGCTGGGTCTCACTGTAAGCTCTGATCAATGTTTTTTCAGTTATCTCAGCACCAACCAGCTAAAACTATCCACAGCACTTTCTCGTGTCAGCAGTCCAGTTTTTAACCCAGCTCTAAAGTTGTCTTCTACAGAGTGAAGAGAATTATTACTGCGATTTAAAAGCTGATAAGCGATAAGCAAACAATTCAGGCTTCATGAAAACTCAATTTCCCATCATCCCATTTTAATGTGAGGCTATAAAGCCGCAGAATCACTTGTGACATGTTGCCCTTTAAGGCTGTCATGTTATATTACTGTGCAGATCACATTTCACGAGTGTGTCATTAAAATAAACTGTAACAGACTGATGTTAAGCTTTTAAAGTATGATTATGTTTCAGCAATAAGATGGTCCTTATAAAAGCATGTCAGGAAAGTTGTGCCATGACAGGCATATTCAGGGACATGAATATCAATCAGTAATATGTTACAGTGATGGTGTCAGGTGTTAATATTATGGAATTTTGAAACATGCATTATTCATATTCCATAGTATTTATTTATTTATTTGTGTTCCAAGGTACTTTAAAGAATACCACAGTTGTACCATGTTAACTGTACAATAAACAAAAAAACATATATAATATGTATAATAAATATATATATATATATATATATATATATATATATATATATATATATATATATATATATATATTACTGTTGTAAATTCCCCAAAACATGGTTTTACCATAGTGCTAGGTCCACAAACCTATGTAAATACCATGATATATATTTTAAGTGTTATAAATAGTTATGACACAAAAGATATGCTTTAAAAATGTTTTGAATTGATTAAAACTTTGTTAGAAGCTAGGCCTGAAGTATTTTTAGCTATCAATCTATATCCTCAATTTGGCAATGTAACCAAGACATAAACTATAAGATTTAAAATAATCAAAACAAAAACATTAAAATGTGTTATTTGAGTTCTAATTTGGACAATAGCAATAAATACAGTCTCAGAGGAATTTGTGACAAGACTTTCATATTCAGTGATTTTAAGCATTTGGTGTCATCATACAATCATGGTATATGATGTTAATACCATGTTTTTTTTAAATATACCAATTTCATAGACAATGGTATTTTTTTTAAGTATTTCAACATAATTTAAATAATATCATGGTATGGTACATACTCAACACATGGTAATGCATGAAACCAAGTCCATACAATACCATGGTACATTTTTGTAAGTGTAACATTTTTGTAAAAATGGTTATGACATCAAACTAATGTTTATTATTATTATTATTATTATTATTATTATTATTATTATTATTATTATTATTAAAATAGGTTAAAGTCTTTTAATAAGCATGACTGAACATGAATTCTTTTATCAGTCCAAATAAAAAAATTTAAATCGTTAAGCAATTTTACAGTAGCCGCCGATTTTGTAAACAAGAAATTGTCAGATCAAACATAAGTATGGAGCGCCACAAGGCTCAGTATTACACTGTAAAAAACTTTTTTTTTAAATCAGCTGTGGTTGCCAGAATAATTATGTAAAAAAATACAGTACAAATTTTAACAATTTACAGAACAGCTTGTCCATTTTACAGTTTAAAAGTGTAATTTAATTGACCATGATAGCACTGTATAATACATCTGTTAAATTTACAGTTAAAAAATTATTGTAAACCTGATATTAAACTTATGAAACTGTAAAAATCATATTTTTAATTTATAAGGTATTGTTAATCACAATAAAAATTACAGAAGAGCTCATGATGACATGAAGTTCATCAATACTGGCTTTTCCTGGAGCAATGACCAGTAAACATGTAGAGACAGTGCTCAGTGTCACTCACTCAAACACTAAACACCTTCAGGGTAACACATGTGAAATTTAAATAATGCAGTAAACATTAACGACATCAAATATAACACAGAACACGACAAAGTAAGTGATATTAAGAATAAGAAGAAACATAACTATTCCCATAAAATATTATGAAATATGATAGGTCATGCAGGGAATTGTGGGAATGTTTTTTACTGTAATTTTAACAATAATTTACCGTAAAAAGTACATGGACTCTCTTGTTAACATAATGTACATTTATACCATGAATTATACAGGAAAATTATACTTTTTACATTAATAATTGACAATTTTTATTGTAAAAAACAAACAAACAGTATTGTCTTTTAAAATATATTTTAAAACGTTACTGTATATTTTACAGTTAATATTCATTAATCAATTAATGTTTTATTTCTGTAGCATTTTTACAGTCTTTTACCGTTAAAATTACAGACATTTTTTACAGTGATAGGTCCAGTTTAAGCTTCCCTGTGTTAGTTTGCCCAAAAATGTAAATTCTGTTACCAGTGTCATTCCAAACCCAAATGATTTTTTTTTTTTTGTAGTAGTAGTAGTTTCACATAAGAACCATTTATATAATCTCTCTCTAAAGTTTTAGAAATCCCTTTATTTTGGCACACAGGAAGGTTTTCTCCAAACTCCCTCTGAAAACAAAAACCAACAGAAATGGCCAAGAAACCTGGACTACCAGTGCTGAATTATTTAGCATGTCATGGAGGGTCTGCAGCATGACTGCTGTCCTCACAAGGAATTACAACGTGAATCTTGCTCTAATTATGACTTGCTCGGTTGGCTGACGGGGAAAATTTAACCTGAATATTTCATTATCTGTATCTCCTCTTAAATGAGAGATCATTTTGGAATCGCATGCAAATTTTTATCACAGTGTAAAGTTCCGAACAACAGTAATTGGAAAAGCACTCAAGGAGTCCCTCGGATGAGTTGGAAGTCACAGCCTGAAATTATCAGCATTAATGTAAACTATCACATATGTGTCTGTTTGCATTTTTACTAGACTGATTTGTGTTGAAGAATATGGAACTCTTAATGTTCTGCGAAGGAAACAATAGACTGCAAATTACATTTATGTCATGGAAATTTCTAAACTGTGGAAATTGTCTGTTAACATAGTATAACCTTTGTTTTCTAAGTTTTCAAGTACTGACATTTATCAATGATGAACATACCTTTCAAAAAAGTACTGGTTTTCTGTTGCTCTACTCACAGCATAGTGCTAGCAACACCAAGGTCATGGGTTAGATTCATAGGGAACAAATATAATATGAAATGTACACATAAAATGTATACCTGAATACCAGGGGTGTAAAGTAACGAATTCTAAATACTAACGTTCATGTAATTAACTACGTTCTCTTACGAGAGGTTCTCTCGTATTGCGTAAGCTAGCTTACGCTATGGGAAAGATTAATCTTTTCTGAGATATTGAAGCCAAAAAATTATCCTTAATTTTGTATCATTTGTCAACGCAGTGCAGCAACTGCAGACCTTGAGTGGGCTAGCTAGCGAGCTCATTGGTTGCTCTGCGGCAACTGCTGCAGCCTATAGACGAACTTAGGCAAACTCGCGTCCAATGAGAGGCATCCGCGCGCTTACTGCATCAAAGCCCGCCAAAATGGGCGTGACTAGAGTGCATATAAGCGTAGTTCGTAGGCTGGAACCCTGATTTTCATCTCTTCAGCGAAGCTCTTCGCATCTCTGAACTGGAAGCCGCGTCGCCGTTCGAGGGGCATCAAGCAAGCGTGGACAGCGCTCGAAGAAGCCGGCCGTCTTCGCCACCTTCAGCCGTCCTGCGAGCTACGCCATCCGGTGACGTATCCTTTTTAAAGCAAGCTAGTTCTTACGAACTTCACAAAAGAGTACGAGCGTCTTTTTAAAGATGCCTCGTTCCACTTGCGCCTCATGCCGCGCCCCTCTCAGCACCGGAGACCGCCACGTCATCTGCGCTCTCTGCCTGGGAGTGGAGCATGCAGAGCTCGCCCTCGCTGAAGGCGGAGGCGATCTCTGCGAGGAGCTGCCGATGTCGACCCTGCGGGCTCGACTCGAAGCGCTCAGGACCGAAGCTGCCGCGCCGCCTTCCATTCAGCCACGCAGAAAAAAGCGCCGCTCTCAAAGGCTGCCGGAACCAGTGGTAGAAGCGATTGCCCTCGATCGCGCTCAGACAGCCGCCGCAGACCGCCGCCCCCCTGCGGGCCTCGGCCTAAAATTGTGCTGAAACCTGAGCAACCGAAGTCCTCCTAGCGTTGTTGAGAAAACGACGGCTCAGTCCCGCCACGGCCGGACCACCGTCAAAGTTTCGCCCCCTGTCAGTCCCCTTCTCTCAGGCTACTGCAGTGGTGGATTCAGCAGCCAACAAGCCGGTGATACTACCCGTTTGCCTGCACTCAAACGCCGTTTTCACGGCAACCCAAAGAAATCTTGTAAAGTGTAAACATGCCTTATGTGTAGAAAATGTGCCCACAATCCAGTGCTCACCCCTACACACAAGCATTACACATCCCGTGTCCCTATCAGAGCACACTCACATAAAGCGGTTACGACCCGCTCGAGTGTTAGAGTTAATAAACGCGCCCACGAGTCCGTGCGCGCCCCTCCTCTGGCCGCTCTGTCACACGGCCAGCTGTATGTAAGTCCTGTACGCCCCCTGTCAGTCCCCTTCTCTCAGGCTACTGCAGTGGTGGATTCAGCAGCCAACAAGCCGGTGATATTACCTGCTTGCCTGCACTCAAACGCCGTTTCCACGGCGACCCAAAATAAAGCCTTATGTGTAGAAAATGTGCCCACAATCTAGTGTTCACCCTACACACAAGCATTACACGTCCCGTGTCCCTATCAGAGCACACTCACATAAAGCGGTTACGACCCGCTCGAGTGTTAGAGTTAATAAACGCGCCCACGAGCCCGTGCGTGCTCCCCTCTTCTGCCCGCTCTGTCACACGGCCAGCAAACACCTCTCCGCATGTAAGTCCCGTGCCCGTGACTATGCTCGCGCGTCACTTTTCAGATGTGACTCTTTCCCCATTTACCCCAATCGGGAAGTCACTCACAGAACAGCCTGTCTCTGCTGTCTGCGAGCAGTCATGCATAAACACAGTAAGTGCGCTCACACATTCTGTTCAGCGCGCTGTGTGCGGCAATCAGGGCGATTTGGCCATTCACCCTCTAGCATTACGCTTCAAAGCGTGGGCAGATATCCCAGGGATATCCGAATGGGTGTTAAGCACAATAAAACAGGGCTATTTGCTACAGTTCGATCGCCGCCCTCCCCGCTTCAGAGCGCGGCTCGAAACTACTGTGAACACGGAAGCAGCCTGCATGCTTCGTTCAGAAAAAGCAAACCTTCTGTGCAAAAGGACCATAGAGAGAGTGCCACCTCCTCTGAGCGAGTCGGGGTTTTTACAGCCGCTATTTTCTTGTCCCCAAGAAAGACAGCGGCCTCAGACCAATATTAAATCTCAGGGTTTTGAACAAAGCGCTTGCAAAAAGACCGTTCAAAATGCTTACAATCAGGAAACTCCTCACGCATGTGCGCCAGGGGGACTGGTTTATTTCTCTCGATCTGAAAGATGCCTACTTTCAGATTCAGATAAATCCCCGTCACAGGCCATTCTTGAGATTCGCCGACGGCCAGGTTTATCAATACACCGTCCTTCCGTTCGGCCTGTCCTTAGCACCCGTACTTTCACGAAGTGCATGGATGCGGCGCTCGCACCCCTGCGGAGTCAGGGTTTGCGAATTCTGAACTATGTGGACGATTGGCTGTTTTTGGCACAATCACATACGGAGCCTCTGTCTCACAGGACAGTTCTCCTCAGTCATCTGAACAGTTTGGGTCTTGCAGTCAGTTGGACCAAGAGCTCACTACAGCCCAGTCAGGCAATTTCCTTCCTTGGAATAGAACTAGACTCCGTGGCAATGACGGCTCGCTTATCTACACAGCACGCGCGCCGTGTTCAGCGACTAGCCGCGTTTTTTCAGATGAACAGCCTCACACCTCTGAAGAAATTTCAGAGAGTGCTAGGTTACATGGCCTCAGCTGCAGCAGTACTTCAGCTGAGTTTACTGTGCATGCGCCCTCTTCAGCATTGGCTAAACACCCGCGCGTCTCGCCGGGTTTGGGCCACAGGCCGCCAGCCAATAAGAGTGACTCAGACCTGTATTTCAGCTCTGCAGTCCTGGACAGTGGCCGAGTGGTATCAGCGGGGAGTGACGATGGGAGCTGTATCTCGCCGAAAAGTCATCTCGACAGACGCGTCCAACACGGGTTGGGGCGCGGTCTGCGAGGGCTCTCCGGTCTTTGGCCTATGGTCAGTTCAGGAAAAGCTCCTTCACATAAATTGTCTGGAAATGATAGCGGTCGAGTATGCGCTCGTGCGCTTCCTCCCGGTCATTCAGGGTCACCACGTCCTGGTCCGTTCGGACAACAGGTCTGTGGTATCCTATCTAAACCTTCAGGGCGGTGTCAGATCCAGGAACCTCTTCCATCTGATGAAACGCATACTGAGTGGGTCCCAGCGCCACCTGTGGTCGCTGAGGGCGACGCACGTGCCAGGCTACCTGAACGACGGCCCAGACAGACTGTCCAGAGACGATATTCCCCCAGGGGAATGGTCCCTGCATGCTCAAACAGTCCAGGCGTTATGGCACATATTCGGCAGAGCAGAGATAGACCTCTTTGCGTCAGAAGAGAACTCTCACTGCCCAATATTTTTCTCGAAAAGCGAGGACGCGCTGGCCCAGGACTGGCCCAACCGCCCGCTTTACGCCTTCCCTCCCGTCTCGCTATTGCCACAGGTAATGCAGAGGATCAGGGAAACGCGCCACTCGGTGCTCCTCATAGCCCGCGCTGGGAGAATCAAACATGGTTCCCGGAGCTTACGCAGCTGTCACTGACAGCCCCGTGGCCCATCCCAGTGAGAGCAGATCTCCTCTCGCAAGCTCGCGGCACGATCTGGCATCCCCACCCAGAGCGCTGGGCGCTACACGCGTGGGTGATCAACGACTACCCGTCGCTTTGCCAGAAGGAGTAATAAACACCATCATACACGCTAGAGCCCCTTCCACGAGAAGACTCTATGCGTCAAAATGGTCTGTGTTTTCAAAATGGTGCACCGACAGAGACCTGGACCCACGGACATGTGGGGTGTCGCCGCTGCTCGTGTTCTTACAAGAGCTGCTGGATAAGGGCAGATCCTCATCCACGCTCAAAGTGTACGTGGCGGCCGTCGCGGCGTTCGCTGAACCCCTGCACGGCCAGTCACTGGGAAAAAACGAGCTGGTCATCCTCTTCCTCAGGGGAGCTAGAAGGATGAACCCCCCGCGCTCCCCATCGGTTCCTATCTGGGATCTTTCTATAGTTCTCGAAACTATGAAAGCCCCCCCTTTCGAACCGTTTCAATCCGTGGATTTGAAATACCTTTCACTCAAAACCGTTTTTCTGACTGCCCTGTCATCAGTCAAACGTGTGGGAGACCTTCACGCGCTGTCTGTCAGTGCTGCGTGTCTTGAGTTTGGACCAAGTGACTTCAGGGTCATTTTAAAGCCTAGACACGGCTATGTTCCCAAGGTGATCGGTACTCCTTTCAAATCTCTTTTGCCCAGTCAGAGCACTGAGATTGTATACTGCGCGCTCCACCTCTTTCAGACGCTCTGAGCAGCTTTTCGTTTCGTTCGGAGGGCGCACCAAAGGTCTCGCCGCCTAGAAACAGACACTGTCTAGATGGATAGTGGACGCTATTGCTGCCGCATATGCATCAAAAGACCTGCCAAGCCCGTTGGGCATTAGGGCTCACTCCACTAGAGGCATGGACATATGTGTGGCAGCGGGCTGGGCTTCACCCTCCACCTTTGTCAGATTTTACAATCTGGAAGTGCCCGCCCTGCAGGCAAAACTACTAGTGGTTTAATACGCTACAGCTCCCCTGGTGAGCTGCACTGATGGGACTCATTCCACACAGACCGGCACCGCCGCTCTGTCGTTCCCTTCCCACTATGTGCTTATGTATCACACGCACACTGGCCCGCACTCTTGCCGGCCAAATATTATTTCCCCACTCACAAGGGCTCCCCCGGGTCCACCCCCCTGGGGCTCATGCAGTGGATGCTTGGCGCGCACGGCGTTGACAATGGCTTCCCGTAGCGTAAGCTAGCTTACGCAATACGAGAGAACCTCTCGTAAGAGAACGTCTCGGTTACCTACGTAACCTCGGTTCTCTCTAGATGAGGGAACGAGTATTGCGTAGCCGGCCGTGCTCGCGCCATGAGCAACTTTCGCTTCATTCAATGAAAACCAGGGTTCCAGCCTACGAACTACATTCATATGCACTCTAGTCACGCCCATTTTGGCGGGCTTTGATGCAGTAAGTGCGCGGATGCCTCTCATTGGACGCGAGTTCGCCCAAGTTCGTCTATAGGCTGCAGCAGTTGCCGCAGAGCAACCAAAGAGCTCGCTAGCTAGCCCGCTCAAGGTCTGCAGTTGCTGCACTGCGTTGACAAATGATACAAAATTAAGGATACTTTTTTGGCTTCAATATCTCAGAAAAGATTAATCTTTCCCGTAGCGTAAGCTAGCTTACGCAATACTCGTTCCCTCATCTACAGAGAACCGAGGTTACGTAGGTAACCGAGACGTTTTCTCAAGAATTTTACTTTTTAAGTAGTTAAAATTTTTTATACTTTTACTTGAGTACATTTTAAGTGCTGTAACTGTACTTTTACTGCACTATTTTCCCACCATTAGTGTTTGCTACTTCCCTGTCCTGATTTTATTTTTATCTATCAACATGATTGTCTAGGGAGAGTCTCGTGACTCCCGTCAACTCAAATCACACGTAAAAAACGTGAACGGCAATTGCAGATCTGGCGCCAACTGTGGAGAATGCCTCAAGCATATTTCAACCCCTGAACATCACAGCAGCATCTAAAAGGACTTTTCACAGAGAAAAAGTCTAATTGCAAGATTATGTCATGTGAGTTTAACTTGCTCAAGCCAGATATCAGCATTAATGTTATACAATAACAAGGAAATGAGAAAACCACTCACTACTTTTGGCCAAATAACTAGAGTAGCTTTAGAAGTATTTATGTAATAGAATAAAACAGTGACATTTTTAATAAAAAAATTTTTTTTTAAATATTGTTCGTTTTTTAATAATAATAACCCCTGATGTATAGAGTGTTCATTTGTATAATAAATTATCAGGAAAGTAGAGATGATAAAATAATTTATAATTATGCTTAGCCTTTATAAATATAGAAAAGTATCAACATTTGCAGAGCAATACTTCAGGCAGAATATTCCACCAGTCACAAATTTCAAAAAATTGTGCATCATGCATTAGAATGAGAACACAGCTATTTCTGGGCTTAAAAGATACAAGAACTAAATCAATGTTGAACATTGTATCTCACCATTTGGGTGAATTATTCCTTTTAAGCATGATGTAGCCCCTGTACAAAACAGCTTTTCCAATGCCTGCTCTACCTCCTCTATTGTGCAGGACATGACGTGCTAAGTGATCCTGCTTATTTAGCATATTTTTTGCATTCCTTGCATTGCTTGAACATGTTTTATGCACAACAATAACACTCTGTCAGCATTAAGGGAAATTTAGACCCTACCCATAAACTGATTTTAATGTAATTGTTTCATACATTACGATTTAAACTGGTGATTTCACTTTTAATTTCTGTTATCATGTTTCCCTTTTATTTTTTGGAATCAGATTCTTGTAGTGTTTATCAAGTGATGTATTTTAAAAGTTGGCATACAGTGTTCATTATAATGGGGCATAGGTTTTGCAACTCGGTACTCAATACTCACTACTCATGAGTACTTTTAAATGAGCTACTCTTTTACTCTTACTTGAGTAGTTTTTAGGACAGCTACTTTTACTCTACTCAGACTAAATTTTTTGGGGAAGTAACAGTACTTCAACTTGAGAATGATTTTTCAGTCCTCTTTCCACCCCTGCTGAATACACTTAGTTGCTTTGATTAAAAGTGTTTTCATAAATCTAAATGTAAACAGTTTATTTGCCAATATATCATATTATGTACCTAGTAATTAATACCATAGTACTAAGTAATTAAGCAATATCACACATGTCTTTCTGTCTCTTTGATTTTTATTTTGATAACAATGGGGGCTAATCCCAAGTTACCACAGTTTTACTGTAGTAAATATGGTATTTTGGCAGAAACTGTGGTTACTACAGTACATAGTTACACACAGTACATAGGCATGTACTGTGTATTATTCCATTAAAAAAATCTAATGTTTCAGTATTGGTTAAGTGTACAAAACAGTAAAAAATAAAACAAAAAAAAGGTTGCATTATGTTTGGATAACAATGTCTTAAAATGAGTTTTAAAATTTGTCCCCCCAATAATATTTTTCATTGGAGACTTTGAGACTACAAAATAAAAGTGGAACACAGAACAAACAAAAAAAACAAAGCAAAAGTCAAGTAAAAAAGCACGATTGGCTGTTCTACATATGAGTGATAAAGAGACCGTTAATTGCTTTGTTTAAATCTTGTTTGTTCCAGGTTTATCTTAAGAAAAAAAGAATCCTTGGGGCCTGGGTAGCTCAGTGAGTAAAGACGCTGATTACGACACCTGGAGTTCAAATCCAGGGTGTGCTGAGTGACTCCAGCCATGTCTCCTAAGTGACCAAATTGGCCCAGTTGTGAGGGAGGGGAGAGTCTCATGGGGTAACCTCCTCATGGTGTCTATAAAGTGGTTCTCGCTCTCAGTGGGGCGTTGTGCGTGAATGATGCGGAGAATAGCTTGAAACCTCCACATGCGCTACATCTCCGCGGAAACACGCTCAACAAGCCATGTGATAAGATACGCAGATTGACAGACTCAACTGAGATTCATCCTTTGCCACCCTGATTGAGGCAAGTCACTACGCCACCACAAGGACTTAGAGCACATTGGGAATTGGGCATTCCAAATTGGGGAGAAAAGGGGAGAAATAGAAAAAGAATCGCAGATTTTTTTTAAGTACATATGAAATCTGTATTTCATTTTATAACTGAGTATGTGGAAATATCGCTTTATGACAATATGAATACTTTCATAAACTGCATTTTGAAAAAAAATTATGTTCATAATGCATGCGCTATATTATATATTTAATAGGCAGAATATATATATATTTTTGTTGTTGATGGTTTTTTTTACATGTTCAGTTCCAAAACTGTATTTGTATTTTTACATAATGTGCCTTGAATTTGTCTTACAGAATGTCAGTGTCATTTTGTCAAATCAACACACTTAGCTTAAACATGAGTATTACTCTCCCCAGTGCATTCTTCCATTTGTTTGTGCTCAGATGTTTGTGTGTAGGAGAGAATGAAGAATTCAGTGGGAGAGCAAAGATTTAAGGTCACCATTCAAACTCACGAGAGGCCACAACTAAACCAACTGGAGCAAAAACAAGGTGCCCATCTAAATTTTACATGTTGTGGAATGTCAAAGCCATGAATTAATAAACATTAGATAAAACCTGCAGTGTGTCCATCTTTCAGTGTGTGTGCTTGTATGTAAAAGTCAGATGGTCTCGTAACCCCATTTAGAGATGTCTCCAGAAGGGAGTAAGTAAGAACAGATAAGTAAACACAATAGAAAAACAGCAGCAAAGTCAGAGGTCAGTAATTTGAAAGCAAAGATTTGTTGGTGTATAGATGTAGAACAAGTTGAGATGGGTCTTCTAAGTCAACTCAAAATTATCAGACAAAAAGTATCAGGCACCCCTCCATTGGCTGGTAATATACAATCGTATATAACTCGAAGAAACGGCTCTCAAAAGCAAGTTGTTTTCAGCTGTCCTGGCTGTTATACAGTAAAGTGAAATGCATATTTTATAAACTGAACCCCCCCATCCCAAACATAAACCTAACCATCAGTGGAGTGAAAATGTAATGTTACAGTGAAAAACACAACCTCCGAATCGCACTTGTCACTGATTATGCGAACGTGATTGCTTCCTGGTTTAAATGCAAACCCATGTCTCTCACACTACTGACGCAACTTGCTACTAGTCACGCCATAGGGGAAGGTAAATTCATTAGAGCCGATGCAAAAATGTCTGATAGGAGATGCCGCTTGTCTGTGATTTGGCGTAATATAGCCGATCCTAGGATACCGGAACTCTTGGAAACAACATGCCAACTTCCCACATGATCATGTTGGTTGAATGCAAGTTCACATTCATTCACCACTCTTCCATTAACCTCTCCTCTCCTTCACCATGCAAGTCAGACAGGAACAAATGTCCTGACTCTGTGGGGACCCTCGACCCGAAGTGTTTAACTCCGCACCCTCCCATCTCACTCATTCTGCTGTCTTTGATGGTCTTTAAATTAGCTTTCCAGCTCCACTTCAATTTTACAAGGCCATTATGGGGAGATATAATGTGAGGGTTAAATATATCGGGCAGACATTATGTGAAAATAATTAGTGCTGATGAATAATGCACTAATTCAGCTGATGAGGGATGGTTAGCCAAGTAATGGAGTGCAGGGAAGGCGGCAGCTTGACAAATGAAATTAAAATATTTAAACACTGCTTTATGATATTACAGGAGAGATCTCATCATCATCACCATCAACGTCAGCATTGAATCTCTCTTACCTCCATCACGGAGCTCACTACCATTACGGCTGATGGTTCTATTCGAGAGACATACGCATACTAATGTGACATCCATAAGTCACATGGTCCATCTGTCATCATGGAGATCATTACATTAGAGGAAGGACAAAAGCTTGCTGAGCAGTTGCATGTACCTACACATATTTCAGGCTGATCTCACTGTGAATTAAGTGGCAGTAGGTCGAATGTTGGGCTGCTGAAATCAGTCTGTGCTTACAGAAGCTGGAACTGTAGTTAAACATTGAGCGTATGAGCTCGAGTTTCTATGTGAAATGTCCACAGAGTGATGCCAATAGCAACTTGTATTTTTAAATGATGTAATACAGTCAACAGGGATGCATATTTTATTAACTCTTCCCTTTAACCAAAACCCCAAAACTAAACCTAACCATCAGTGGGGTACAAATGTCATTTCAGAGCGAAAATGCAACCTCATAATCAATATTAATTATGTGAACGCAATTGCTTCCTGGTTTCCATGGGACCAGAACAGTTGCCTCGGAGGTTGCACATGCAACGCGCTATTTGTAGCATCACAAAAAAAGTTACAGTACATTTGAAAACATTTGAATTGATGGAAAGATATCTGATGAGGGATGGCCCTTGTCAGTAATGCGGCAGAATGGGGTCACTTTCAAGGTAAATGAACATTCGATAGCAACATGTTTATTTCCAAAGTGAACATGTTGATGTATTTTTGGAACTGTTTGTCTGTGAGAAGCATTTTCACATGCCATTGTGTCCAGAGAACTCTTTTTCAGCTGTTCTGTTACTTTTTTTCTTTGAGCATTCTGCCATGTCAGTTGGCAACCCTAGCACCATGCCTCAAGGAGTTGGAACTGACCAGTGGCAGACCGTGCATTTAAAGTCTATGCCTTCAGTTTGATTCATGCCATTAAGAAAACAGTTTCACAATGAATAAGACACTCTATGCCTTTGGGTATCATGCATTATGTCCCAACTAACGAGTAATACCAATTGACATTTTAAAAACACGTCCACGCACGAAAGCCAGGACTTGAAACGACACTTAATGCTCAAGCAAGCCAAGTTTTGTGAAATGAACATCTCTCGAACAATCATAATCTTTCATATGAATCTACCAAGGTGGTCTATAACACCTGGAAAAATATATCTAATAATATTTACAATTTAAATGTTGTATGCAATAAATTTCGTTTCGTCAGGTTATGCTGCGTTCCATTCCCTGATATTTGGAACTGCAATGCTCCCGTTAGCTTAGCAGGGGTTTGATCTCCCATTAGAGATGTCTCCTAGCAACCCAACTGATAAACAATGCTGCAGCACTAGCATTTGCGCTTCAGGTGAACGATTATCAAAAGAGAGTATAATGTTTTATACACCTGTTTCTGCAGGCATCAAGCTTTAATATCTTGTAATGTGGAAACAAACTAATTTATTGATGTTACTTAATAAAGTAAATGTTTATCACTTGCTTTGTATATCTCACTGAGTGCAAAATCGGTGTTGAGAATTTCTGTATGAGCCTACAAGTTGTAATTCTGACTTCAAGATGCATTCCATTGCACTTTTCCTAGTTGGAAGTTGTAAAATCCGACTCTCCGTGTTGAATAGAACGCAGCACTACTTTTCTTGATCCGACACTGAATGCTCCAGCAGCCTAAATTACACTTAGAAAACTCCTGATGTTGCTATAATAATGCAAAAAGCACTTACCAATTTTCTTGAAGTTAAAATCAGTCCTCCTTTCCTGTTTAATAAATTAAGCAATCGCACGGTCATGCAGAACATCTCGTGTTTTTAAATCTGTAAAGATCTCTTTCTCAATGGTGGTGTGGCAGTGACAGCCGACTCGTCAGACAGATCTCACGCTCTTCGCTTTCAAATTATGCACATCACTTAAAGTGTGATTGCATCACTCAAGGCCAGCTAGAAGGCCTCGACCGGGACGGATCCTAAAGATCACACCCACCTGATGAATCTGACAATCAGACTTTAGTTTCTCATTCATTTGCACGGTCGAGGGATTCTGTGGAAATTCTGAAGGCATGAGGGGGTGGATCTCAAACTCACACGCTGCTTCGGGCATGCATTTGTGAAACAGTTGTCACGCTTTGCTTGTAAGCATCAAGGAATAAATTCTGACTGGATAAACTTTTAATTTTTCTCTATTTGTTTGTAGATTAATTAAGAGTGGAAAGCAGATAAAAATACATAGGCAAAAAGGTGATTTTTGCTAAAGCGATCACCACTTTTATTAGTAATTTTACTTAGTAAATGTAAATATCTAGTAATCCAAATGATTTATTATGAGATTTACATTTTCATTTATGCATTTGGCAGATGCTTTTATCCAAAGCGACCTTACAGTGCCCTTATTACAGGGACAATCCCCCCGGAGCAACCTGGAGTTAAGTGCCTTGCTCAAGGACACAATGGTGGTGGCTGTGAGGATCGAACCGACAACCTTCTGATTAACAGTTTAGTGCTTTAGCCCACTACGCCACTTTCTTTCTTATACGAAAAACAAAAAGAAGATGTTTTTAAGAACAATCACAGTCCGTCTTTCCAATGCAATGGCAGTTGATAGTGCCTCACTTTAAGACTTAAAAATGACCCAAAGGTATCATAAAAATAATCCTTTTGACTCTTGCGTCAAATTTTTAATCATGTTCCATCATGATAACAGAAAATGTACATGTTGCTTCTGAATGTTTATGTACACTGAAATCAACCCCATTTTGCCGAATTACTGGCAAGCGCTGTTCCCCATTTGATATTTTTGCATAATTTCAACCGTGATCACATTTCCCTCTATCACTAATGATACCATGTTGCTCAGGCAACCTCCGAGTCACGGGTTTTGGTCCCATGAAAACCTGTAGGTTATTGTGTTCACATAAACAGTGGAGAGCGTGATTCGGAGGTTGAATTTTCACTCTAAAAAATATAAATGTTACTTCACTGACCTTGTTTATGGGGGTTTGGGTAGTAATATGCATTCCTGTTGACATTATATAAATTTCAACTAAAAATACAACTGACTTTTGGCACACTACTGTGGACATTTCACCCAGAAACTGGAGCTCAGACATGACCATACGTTCAACAACACTTCCAGCTTCGACCACTAGGGGCAGTTTTTCAAATGTCATTTAACCACAGACTGATTTCAGCAGCAGAACTTTCGACTTACTGTCACTGAATTAACATTGTGATCATTCTGCGCCTTCAAGAGCACTATGAGAGAAGCTCGCTCATAACGGCACATATGTTTATATGAGAACTTGCGTTGTTTTCAGACCTAAACAATGCAAGCTATCACATGAACAAAAAGTTACCATAGGACAGGTTATGGCTGTAAATTATTTTACACTTTAGAAATATAGCACTGAATTTGATATTTATTGCCCCTTGGGGATATCTAAAGTATGTCTTTCCACAGTGAATTGTGATTGAAATACATGAACTACATAGCGTTAAATAGCCCTTGTCTCCTCATTGTCTCCCATGTCCTCTATAAATACTCATCCATCCTCGCCAAGGGGTATCAGAGAGCCGCTAATACACCGGCAGCTGTACGTTTACTGCATGGGACAAGTTATTTACTACAGGAAGGCGAGCAGCGATGTGGCCCACCTCATTTCCCTCGTTACGATCACATTTTACACCCATCATCTGACATTGAATTGGCTCCACCATAAATCCCTGCTTCACTGCCATTTCACAGTAAATTGCCTCTATAGAATCAATATGGTGGACGAGGTTGCATGTCCAGATAAATGACAGTGTATCGATAGATGGCAGGAGACCAGCACAAACATGCATCTTACAGGAGAAAAGAGGTAAAGGGTGAAACACAAAAGTTTTGATTGAAATGACTCCATAAATGTCTTTTTATATCAATAAGATTTTAATAAATATATACAATGAAACAAAAGTGTTGTTTTAAATTACTTTATAAATGTAAGTTGTTGTTGTTTTTTTTAACTATAAGCCATTTCTGAATTGCAATAATGAATCACAAATGTGTTGAATAAAATGACAATAAATATTAATCATTTCTAGATGATAAATATAATAAGTTTTTCTTGGGGTTATGGCATTTAGCTACATGAACTAACCTTCCATAAAAGTCATACATTTGTCAAATTATAGAGATTTAGTGGCATGCTGGTGTACAGGGCTCTTCTCTGTGACATCATTTCCTGTTTTATGGTTTTCTTGTCACATAATGGCTACAAAAATGGCTTCCTGGATTTTGGTGCAATGGTCTTTGATTTGGCGGAAATATTCTGTATCAACTGAATCAACATAGTAATAACTCTTACAGTATCAAACCAATTTCAATTCTGTTATAATGAATGTCTCATAATCAAGTGCCAATATCTACTACCAATCTGGCTTCCGGCACATCCAAATATATGAGCTTTGTCCTCTTATAATCTTAATATCTGGGAGAGGTGGCTGGCCGTATATTAGAATGAACAATTACAGTATGTGAAGTCAGAAAGAATCATTACTGGCCTTGAGCTGACTTTAGAGTGAAGCTGATTTTTCTGGGCAAGAGACACAGGGAAAAAAGATGAGGATGAGAGAGAGACAGAGGGGACGTATTGTCTCAGCTGGCACTTTTTATTAAGCTCATATTTTGCGACTGTCCTTGGCACTGCATTTGACTTGTAAAACAGACCTAATTACAGGCCCCAAATATGCGATTCTCACATCAAACGGTAAGCTACGGTAACAGCCTTCTCTGTCCTAGCTCTCCTCTTGCTCACAATAAAGCATCTGATTATGAGAAAAACATTAAAGGGGAATTACTGCAAAACAATTTACTCTTAATGTAGCAGTCATATCTGCACAGGGACAGGAAAAATGACTCAAATATAGCCGTATTAATAATACATGTTTTAATTAAACGGCTTGAAGGTGCATATAATGTGGACAGGAGAGGCCAGGATTGAATCTCCATTCACCAGATATGAATATATGACTTTGGTTTGTAAATATGCGGCATGCCCATAGGCAGTCAAGCAACCATGAAAATATACAAGATTTGAGTTTGAGGTCACTCCTTAAATGAGAAATGGCAGTGAAAACTGTAGTGCATGGTGGTTATATGTATGATAGGAAATTACATTAATACAGGAAGTGGACTGATATTAATTTGAATTGCATCACCCATGAAAATGATATTAAGAGTAAGGGTGAAAATAAGGATAAATCAAAAATGTTACAGACTAATATAACTAAAGACTAAAAAATATTGATGACGCACGGATAGGTTAGACACCAAAGTTTAATACTTAATACTTTGCTAAATCCATAATCTGAGCAATAGAATGCAAATGTCTGGTTCCAGATGTAATAATCCAATTCATTTCCACTATGGAGGAATATAACCTTTAAAGACAGACTACCGTGAGCTCAGAGGTTGTTTATTGATGGTATAGGCTTCTGTTAAAGTCATCAGTGCTTGTTATTTCAACATTTAAAAAACTTGTTTAAAGCGACAGTTCACCCAAATAAATTCTCAAATTCTCTCATGATTTACTCACACTCATGCCATCCCAGATGTGTGACTTTCTTCCTTCTGCAGAACAGAAATTATGAGATTTAGCAGAATGTTTCAGCTCTGAAGGTCCTCACAATGCAAGTGAATGGGTGCCAAACATTTGAAGCTCCAAAAAGCACATAAAGGGAGTATAAATGTAATCATTAAGACTCCAGTTGTTAAATCCATATCTTCAGACACGATATGAAAGGTGTGGGTGAGAAACAGATACATTTTTATGTCATTTGTTTAATCATAAATTCTCCTCTTTGCCCAGTAGCATGAAGATTGTGAATGACCAAAAACAGAAGAAGAAGAAAGTGAAGTGGAGATTGAATGAGCAGGGAGGAGAATTAACAGTTATAAAAAAAGACATTCATTGATCTGTTTTTCACACTCACTTATCATATCGCTTCAGAAGATATGGATTAGCCACCGGAGTCGTCTGGAGTACTTTTATGTTGTCCTTATGTGGATTTTGGAGCTTCAAATTGTTTGCATTGTTTGGACCTACAGAGCTGAAAAATTATTTTTTAAATCTTTGTGTTCAACTGAAGAAAGAAAGTCATACACATCTGGGATGGCATGAGGGTGAGTAAATTATGAGATAATTTTTATTTTTGGGTGAACTAACTCTGTAAAAGCAGAATTTGTGGTGAAGAACTGCACTACCCATGACCCTGAGGGTGAAAATCCTCCAATCAGAGAATCGAGGTAAACAAAGCGCACCAAAAGAGCTCTGCAGTGATCGCTAACTTTCATGATGCACTGTGAATGATGCAATCGAGTCAGTCTCATTACACTCTAAAACTACTTACAAGTTTCAATTTATCTTATATTTATGTTATCTTATATTTTGCAATAAAATCTAATAACCTAACATATTGATGGGACACTTGTAATCAACTTTGAATCAATAGTTTCATATTTTTTCCATTGATTTTAATATGATTACCTCATTCACATAATGGTTTATGTAAATGTAGTACTTGTACCTTTGTATTTTTGTTTAAAGACATAATTCTTTTAATCAAAGTTTGTAACATTATGATTCACCTCAGATCTGGTTGGTTTGGTTTTCATGAAATTCCTATGAAAAAATGAATGGGAAAAATACTTCCGCCACCAAAACTGAACCCTAGGCCACAAGCATTGAGAGCATTTCTTCACATCCTTTTCTCTCTAATTACTGTGCAAGGTGTGAGATACCACACACAAGTGCTGTGTGTGTGCTGTTATTTCTGGGGATAATAAATTGTGTGTTACATTGATAAACTAATGCAATTACAGGCAGGGTCACAAAGTCAGCTAATTTACAGATAGCACTGGTTTGGAATGGAATGGCCCCTTGGGTCCTGATGCACTCTTTATTTCAGTAGCAGGATCTGTTGCAGGATCATGTTGGACCATGTGTGTAATAACATCATCAACCTAAAATAAAACAGTCAGGGGCCTTTAACAGAGGACAGTTATTTCTGTAGACTGTATCAAGACAATAAAGAGGTTTGTTATCAAATGCAAGTGATTAAAATGACCATGACCACGATAATTATTTCATTATGTAATTTTTTAATACAGTCGAGAAAAGCTCTTCACTGGTAGTTGGGGGATACAGATTATGGATAAATTACAATAAAACAATTTATTCTGTCTTTATATCCCAAAATTTTCAGTCAAAAAACAAAACAACACACTAAAAGTTTCAAATAAAGAATTTCATGAAACAGACATGACACCAGATTCCTTCTCTTTTTTTCCTTCTCAATTATTCATGATATGAGCCATGTAAACAACTTGAGATCATTCAAATCCATCTTGTTTACACCAGAGCAGGGTTGTAAAGCAATGTGACCTTTCACCCATAATAAAATTGACATCTTTAACCCCAGTTACAGCCTGTCATGTCACATCTGTGCAAATCAGACTGTCAATACATCATTGGGTTTTCATTAACTGCACAACACATTTGCTACCAATGCTTCATGTTTCTTAGTATTTAGCATACATACAAATCAATCAACAAAGTTAATTATTACACGTGTGCATATATGTGGTCATAAAGCATCTGAAACTAGTTTGTTTGACAAAATAATATCAAATAGTTGGAAAACATGAATCAGCCTAAGGTTTCAATGAATGTATTTATTGTAAACAAGGGGGCTTATAACTATGTTACAATATATTAATTAAAATGTAATAGATTACAATGAATAGCATCGCCGAACATTACATTACATTACATTTGTTCGAGTTACTCACGAAAACATTCTAGCCACAATTCAAGCAAACATTTATATCAAAACAATCAAGAATAATTATCACACCATGGTTACAAAGTAACTGAAATTCTTAGTTTATGAATCACATCAAATGGTTGGATAACAAAAATCAGCTCAAGTTTTCAATTAATTTCTTTACAGTAAATGAGCTAATAACTTTGTTACTACATATTAATTACAATGTAATAAACTCAAATGAAAATGAATAGCATCTCCGAAAGTAATGCATTGAGAAAATCTTTTTTTTTTTCATTTGTTTCAGTAACATTCTGACTTATACTCAAGCAAACATGAATGTTTATTGTTATGAAAAACAATAAACAAGGTTAATTATCACACAATGGCTATAAAGTAAATGAAATTCTGTTTGTGAAAATAATATCAAATGGTTGGAATAAATCAAATTAGCCCAAGATTTCAATTACTTTCTTTATCATTTATGAGGGGTTAATAACTATGTTACTACATACAGTATCAGCCAATAGTATGTCATTTGTTACACTACTAAATAATGTTGTTAACAAAAAGTAGCAACGCTACTAACTTAACTACATTATTCAGTTGCATAAACAATTCCCTAATATTTTGCATTGGAAAGATTCATTGTAGTGAGTTGGTTCTTTCAGACAGTTAATGACAGTTCATGTAAATATGATTCATATTCATACTTGAGCCTTGAACAGCACTAAAGACACTTTGCTTTCTTTTTGAAGCAAAAATGTGTGTTAATTGCTGCTGATTATCACAAAATGTTTTCAGTTACATAAAACAGGGTGTTTTCTATTTTGATCCCTGTACATGTATAAATGTATGTTACATTTCATTTTCGTCATTAGTTTAACCCTTACGCCTCTGGGAGGAAACCATGGTTTTGCTAAAGTAATATTGTAACTGGTTCATTTTGTGGTTAATATGGTTTTACTACAAATACTATGGTTAAACTATGGTTACTGTTAATTTTATAAAGGAATGTAACCCTAACTGAATATGTAATGCCTGATTGCAGAATTAAATATCATCTCATTCTTATATATTTAAAATATTTTCTTCTTTAAATAGATTGAATGTAATTAGCTACCTTTTGTAAAGGAGTAGCTTGTCAGTAGTTTCTTTGAGTTATGAGCTTCACAGTTTCACAGTAGCACTGGTATTAATTACAATGTAAAACAAAATCCATTTAATAGTACTACTGATCATTATGGAATGAGAAAACAAAGCACTGCATTTGTTTGAGTGACTCACAAAAATATTGTACCTATTAATTCTATCAAATTCCATCATGTATGTATTACATGCTCCATCAAAGTCAGAGAAAAATAATGTGATGGATATATTTGCAGCACACTGCCATCCAGTGATCAGTCACAGAACTATAAAAGCACACAATTAAAACTAAAGAGACAAGAGGAGAAATGAGATGAAATCATGGACTATGTTAAGAAATGCAATAAACATAAGTATTTACAGTATTTCTATTTACACACACACATATACACACACACACACACACACACACACACACACACATACATGTATGTCTTTGTACAAATCTATATTTGTATCTTTCAATTTTCTCTGAATGTACCACACAAATGTGATAAAAGTATGTCAATAGTCTTTAAACAATCATTATTTAATAAGCATAATTACATGACATAAAAATAAAATCTTTACATATCGGAGTACATTTATTCTGACAGGAACCTTTGGCAGCCCCTCCTGCTCATGTTTCACACCGACTTCATTTGAGCATTTTTAACATATGTGCTGGCTAGATCTACCTGCAGTTTTGAGTCCTGTGGCACTGAGATTCATGCCCCACTGACACCATATCTGGGATGATCCATTGCCCCCGGCAACACAGGGCCTATTCCCAGAGGCCTGTCTGATTTATGGAGCTAATTTTGCTGTGTTGTTGGGGAATCTGGGATTTGTGGTTCAGCTGAGGGCAGTTGTCTGCATAGCAAGGCCAGCGTAGAGATCAAACCAGCAGAGCTTCTGTCAGCACCTTTACCAGAGCGCCAGAGTGAGACAAATAGAGTGACTCTTGACAGTTTGCACACGATGGGAATATGACAAGGAAGCTCAAAACACAACTACAGTGATCTGTTATTACCAACACTATTTTAAAATATCTTAAAGATCATGCTACTCTTTTTATCTGTACTGTTTTCTGCATTTAATTAAACTCAAACTGCTTAACGAACATGCTAAATATTGTCGAAGAAACCTTCATCTTTAGGTAAACAGTTTTTTTTGGTTTTCATTTTTCCCTTTTTAATGTAATGGAGTAAAACATTTGGGTTTTCTGAACTAAAACTCCCATTAATTTGTTCCACAAGGGAATTGATTTACAATGTTACCATATAAACTAATGCTGTAACTCGATGAAAATATTTAATCATGATTATCCGCATGATTTTTCATATTTAATTATGATTAACTGCAGATTTAGAAAGTGTTGAAATTTTACTATGTTTATTTTTTTCTTTCAAATGCATTTAGTTCCTTCTTTGGACATTTTTATGAATATTTTCCAAACAAAGCATTTCACAGTATAAACATCCAATTCAAGTAACAAATGTTTCCCAAAGTCAAAGTGGGAGGTTGACGAATTAAAAGAACTAGTCCCCGTAGGTTGTATTTTCATTGCAATGTGCACTAAATCTCTTAAACCCTCATCCTCCATAATTGAGCCTCCCTAAAATTCATCTCAGCCCCACTAAACATCTGTGACCTTGCAATCAGCATGTTAGAGTTTTAAACAGCTGCAGCCGCAACAATGCACTTGATTGAATCATGAGGCACTTTTATTTAGGTGGATTTTCTTGCCTGTAAACACTGAAAAAAAGCATGAACCAATAGCATTAGATTGTGGGCTGTGAAGAGGCATTGGTTTGACCCACTGAATGAATAAACCCCATTTGCACATTAAATTCATGAACGAGAGAGGATCAGTGTCTGTTGACCGATTGAAGGAGAGGAGGCATAGCGCTTTAGTTCGGTAATCTCGTTTAACAAGGCGAGAAAGGGGCTGGATTAATTAAGAGTAAAAGTGACTAATGACATTATTAAAGGACGTTATTAAAACCTGCAATTATTTTTAGGCTATGTTGTCTTTTATATATACCTTGATGGTCATGCACAGCAGTTCATAAAATAATATGCTTTGTTGTCATTTGCATGTAAAATGCTTATGATATTTAAACAGTGATGGTCACTTAATAGACACTGATTTTTTTTTAAAGTATAATTAGACTTGTTTTGGTGATGAACATCTGTGCAAAATCAATGTTTTAACGACCCAAAACACACAAAAGAGGTTCACATTTGTTGCCACCTACTGGCGTAAGTGTGATTTACAAAAATGTTACTAAACAAATATTTGTATATAAACTCACTTTTAACAGCTTTTATTTTCAGCAAAATTAACATATAAATATTTCTATGAACATAAAAAGATTCAACAACTAAGACATAAACTTCAACAATAACACAAGTCCGACTATCACTTCTGGTGAGACAAAACCGCGATTCGTCAGTAAAGCACTTTTTGCCAGTTCTGTCTGGTCCAGCAAAGGTGGGTTTGTGCCCATAGGCAACATTGTTGCCGGTGATGTCTGGTAAGGACCTGCCTTACAACAGTCCTACAAGTCCTCAGTCCAGCCTCTCTCAGCCAATTGTGGACAGTTAGAGCACTGATGGAGGGACATTGCAATTTATTGCCCTGGCCACATCTGCAGTCCTCATGCCTCAATGCAGCATGCCTAAGGCACGTTCATGCAGATGAGTAGCCTGGGAATATTTCTTTTGGTGTTTTTCAGAGTCAGTAGAAAGGTCTCTTTAGTGTCCCAAGTATTTATAACTGTGACCTTAATTGTCTACCATCTGTAAGCCGTTATTCTTAATTTAAACCCTTTACAACAAGGTCTGTAAAGTTAATTGTATTACTAAATTATCTTTAAAATACAGTGTCCTGAAAAAGGGACATTTCTTTTTTTGCTGAGTTTATTAATGTACATCGATCAGCCACAACATTAAAACCCTGTCTAATATTGTGTAGGTCCCCCTCGTGCCGCCAAAACAGCACCAACCCGCATTACTATAGAATAGCATACTCAAAAGCAGCCCATCTAGCACCAACAATAATGCCACGGTCCAAATCACTGAGATCACATTTTTCCCCATTCTGATGGTTGATGTGAACATTAACTGAACTTCCTGACCCGTATCTGAATGATCTTTTGCACAGCACTGCTGCAACACGATTGGTTGATTAGATAATTGCAAGGATGATTGTTGTCATGCCACTAATACAGCTCTGACCCATCGAGGTATGGACTCCAAAAGAACTCTGAAGGTGTCCTGTGATCTCTGGCCAGCAGCAGATCCTTTCATTTCTGTAAGTTGCGAGTTGGGGCCTCCATGGATCGGTCTTGTTAGTCCAGCACATCCAATAGATGCTCAATCGGATTGAGATCTGGGGTATTTGGAGGCCAAGTCAACACAGTGTACTCTTTATGTTCCTCAAACCATTCCTGAACAATTTTTGCAGTGTGGCAGGAGGCATTATCCTGCTGACAGAGGCCACTGCCATGAAGGGGTGTACGTGGTCTGCAACAATCTTTAGGTAGGTCAGTTTTGGAGATGCTCTGAACCAGTCGTCTAGCCCATGTCACAATTTGGCCCATGTCAAAGTCACTCAGATCCTTACACTTGCTCATTTTTCCTGCTTCCAACACATGAAATTCAAGAACTGACTGTTCACTTGCTGCCTAATAAATCCCACCCCTTGACAGGTGCCACTGTAATGAGAAGATAAATGATATTCACCTGTCAGTGGTTTTAATGTGTGGCTGATCAGTGTATACTTATCCTGGTTATTTTATTGAAATTAAAATCTTTTTTAGGAGTTATTTTCTCTTTTGAATGAATTCAGAAGTCTCAATTTAATGACATACAGAGAAACATCTTCTGGAGTTAATTCACTCTACTAAAAACAATAAAGCTAAATGTGACATTTATTGTTATAATAGGTTTTTCTGGTGTTTGATATAATTTTAAGTTATAGAATTTGCAAATTTATCAATTAAATTATTGTTTTGATTTTCTATAACATTTTTTATTTTTATTTTGTTAATAAATGAAAAATTAATGACAAATATATCTTTTTTTTTTTTCCAATGGTTTCACTTTCTTTTAATATAGCAAGTGTTTAATACGGAAAATAACAATATTCTGAATCTATATTAGCTGGCTATGTTGAATGATATAAATAGTAAAAAAAAAAAAAAAAAAAAAAATACCACAAAAAAACACTATCTAGGTGTGGCGGGGGGGGGCTGCGGGAGAGCGGCAAGGCTCCTCGCCAGGGCCGTAATTATCTCTAAAACCTGTCTTTCATTAAAGTGATGGTGGAAGGAGACCTTAAAAGGCACGCCTTATGCTTCAGATCAGCAGCAACAGGTAAAAATATAACTTGTTGCCTTGAGCGGCGCATTGACAGACATTCCACGGGAGAACTCCAACAAGCTAGACAGCTGCAGAAGCCCCACGTCAGTGCCATGCATCACGCATTTGGCTTTTAGGTGATAGTTAAGACTTGACGTGCTTCTGTGGTAAATGTATTCCGCACTAAAGGACACAAAGTGCTTTAGATATATCACAAGTCCCATCTGGGTTTGTTTTGTACATGGTCCTTCCTTCATCAAGTGATCATCGACACGTACACTAACGTGGTGTGTACGTTAGTGTAATGACAACCAATTTTTCAAACTTACACAGAGCTATATTAAATGCCAGAATCTAATACCAATATATGCGTTCATGTAAAAAAAGTTACATTTTAAATTAAACGTGTTAAATTTGACTGCTCCAAGTATAAACTAGGTCTGTCGATTTAACTGGTTAATTCAGTGCAATTAACTATATAAACAATTACGTGTTTAAAAATGATCGCAATTAATCATTTCTCTTGACCGTAATTAGGAATATTCCTGCCATCAGAGCAGCTGTACACAACAAAAGCACACTCAGCTTGACACTAAGGACAGCATAAGATGAGAACGAGTTCTTGTCATTCAACTTAGAAACGCTTGTTATGATACGATGAAACCAAAGCGTTGTGAAAGTGACCATCTGACCTAATGTGTACATTGACACGTCCTTAGAAAAACCCTTATAATAAATCTATCTCTGACAGATTGACAAATTCAATTGAAAAATGTATTTCTGTACACTGTCAGTGATAGGCTTATGTTCAATAATATAGAAATAAACAATAGATTGCCTTCTAAAGAAAATTTTTGTCTTATATATGCAAATATTTATATATGCAATTAATTGTCATGTCATGTAATTAATAAGATTGAAAATATTAAAACAGATCTGTTGTGAGCTCCGGGTTGTTAATTGATGGTATATGCTTCTGTTAAAGCCATCAGTATGGGTTATTTCAAATTAATAATAACAACACAAAAAAATAGTTTAATAGTGAAGAACTACACTACCCATGATCCAGCAGAGAAAGACGCACCAATCAGAGAATCGTGCAAACAAAGTGAGCAAAGAGAGCTCTGCAGCAATCGCCAGCAATCCAACTTTTTCCTACGTCCTGTGATGCTTAGCACAAAATGTGGATGTTACTTCCATTGTCAAGTAAACACAGTTGTTGTTGTTGTTGTGGCATACGTCCATTCATTCCTTCATTGTGGTATTGAGATTTTGAGGAGAGGGTGTCTGATTTCATGATAACATACACCAATCACTATGTTAGTTAATAGTCATAAAGACAAAGAAAGTGTGAACAAAACCGGCGTGCTGTTTCTTCCAGATGCAGTTGAAATTGCACATTTCAAAAAGTGCAAATGCAACATTTGAGCAAAATTCTCAAGAGTACTGTTAGTTCAGCTTCAAATGTGAGAGCTTGTCATCTCATCACCCTGCATGTTCAAATCAGACAGACACACTGAAGATGAGCCTTAAAATTCTCGTGTTTGGGTACGTAATCGCTTTTTCAAGTTATCATTAAGTTATTTCTTTTTAAATCCGCACGCAAGTTTAAACTTTTGTTCAGAGGGTGATTTACAGGTGAGAGGTGGTGCTTCGCTGCCGTCCAGTACACAACAGGACAATGTTTAAACCTCAAACGTGATGTGGTAACATGCTTTTTTTTTATGCAATCACAAATCGTTTTGCACCTCGTTTACATCTATATATAGTGCTGACCATTTGTGATCGGATCATCTGAAACACGTCTTAATACCAGCTGTAAACAGGGTCTAAAATGAATGCAGCCACAGCTAGCGAATGCTATAGAACAACTTCTGGTGGAAGTCGCACCCACATTAATTTCCCCAGTAAGACCCGTGAAAAGGTGGATAGACCTTTTTCACACATCCCTGTGTCGTCAGGTCTGACTCAGTTTTGTATCGGAACTTCAACATGCATTCGGTCAATGGACGGTTGTCATTTTTTTAACTACCTTGACTGAACTTGAGACATTTTAAACTGATTATTTAGCTTGACAAGGAGCTTTACTATGCGTGTCATCTTCAAAAGTATCTGATGTGTAAAATAGAGAGTTGATTTTCTGGTAAAGTGTTACAGTCCATGAGGAAAAATGAGGAGCTGAACAATGCTCATGTTCTTCTCAGAGGAATAAACATAGCGAGCTCAAGTCTGAGAAGAACCCTTTTAAAGCCAACACAATCCTCCCACTCAATTTACCTGAAAGTTTAATACATTTAAAACAGTGTACGGGAATACTTTTATTGGTTGGATCAAGTTACTTTATAGACACCCTGTAGCAGCGGTACAAACAAATGGATTAATTTCAGATTATTTTACTCTGGATAGGGGCACCCGGCAGGTGTTTTCTCTTTCCCCCCTTATGGTTCTGTCTTGCCCTGGAACATTAGCAGCCACGAAAAGAAAGGAGGATAATTTTCCAGGGGTGATGGCGGGAGGTGTGGCGCATTAGCTTTACGCAGATGATTTTATATTATTCGTCTCCGACCCCACTAGATCTATGCCTTGCCTCAACAGGATTATTAGTTCTATTCTAAGTTCTCAGGATACTGCTTTGGCCCTGACAGCGAACTGCCCATTAACAGTTTTTCAGCTGGGCGCCTTCCAGTGGCTCAAACAGGGCATTATTTGGGTATATTATTCCCAGCAAATTAGTGTGATTTAGTTTACTTTTGACCATTTAATAAAAAGGTTTTTGAGTGATGTGGGCAGGTGGGCTTCATTACATTTATCTATGAATGGGATGGTTAATGTTATTAAAATGAATTGTATTCCAAAATTCAACTCCCTGCTACAGTAATTATGGATTTATATGTTTTTAGCATACTACCTGTTGTAACCGAGGTATAAGCTGACTCCAATCATTGAAAATTAATTCACATCCCAAGGTATTAAGGTAGAATCACCACGCTACCATTTTTTTTTTCTTTTTCAAATCAGTGGTTCAATTGTCATCATTGTCTAAAGTTTAGAACTCATAAGTATGCAAACTCAATCACTGATTCACAAACATATTTTCCAGGTTTTTTTTTTTTTTTTAAAGAATAAGATAAACGCACCAACTTAAGCCATTTGAATGATTCAAGTATGGCAAATTATCTGCACAATTGTGAAAATTTGCTGTAAAAATAATATTTTGTTGTGGCTTGCTTCTGTTTCGCAAATGTATTCAGTTATATTAATTGACTAGTTTAGTGACCACACTGGATATGCCACTTGGTGGCAACAAATGGACAAGTGGTGCCTTATGTGGGTATGCGAGTAATTTAATTATTTTGAGATGTTCACAACCAAAATCTGACAAGAGAATTTTCAGTTTGTTTATGAATGACAAGTTTCATGAGTGCCGCTTCTCACTGTGCACACGCTGCTGTAGCAAAGCATGCGATTGGCTGTAGCTGTAACCAATTAAGTGATCTGCCTCGATTGAACCGTGATTACCAAGCACACGATTGGCTGCTGCTGCTGTAATCAATCACGATGGTGTAAGTGCCTTTAACCACTGACGTTCTTTCCCAATGCACAGCCAGCAGCAGTGACCAAACGATACAAATTTGTGTATATGACTTCTATTCTGGGTCCCGATAGTTATCATGTTTGAATACATGTAACGAAAACCTTGCTAGCTATAGAAAAATTATATTACTCTAAAATATGTTCCAGGACAAATAATTATTTTCCAGGACATTTAGGTATTTTTCTAAATTTCCCATGACTTGAAAACAGCATTGCAAAATTCCAGATTTTCCATGACAGGTGGGAACCCTGTTAAATGTTTCAGATAAATCGTACATCAAAAGCAATAATTCCACCTTGTGGGTGCTGCCAACAACACTAAACAGAACTAGCATGGGTTTGAGTCAGTCTGTCTGCGCTTATAAACTCAACTACATATTTTTATATATTTTGCAATTTCCATTATATTGATTCTCTACTTACATTCAGCAACTTCAAATAAAAAGTTTTATATATTCCCAGCTTTTGAATTGCTTTAAATCTCTTGCAATGGGATTGTACCTTTGTTTTCAAACACTTTTTTGCTTAATGTTTAAAGTTGGTAATGTTGTGATTCGCCTCAGAACTTGTAGGCCGTGTTTATGGCTCTTTTATTAATGATTTTATGAAATTAATGGGAACAAAACGTCTGGAACCAAGAAGGCACCGTCAGCTGGGTCCTTCTCTGCATCAATAAAACAAAACAATATGCTTTTGATTGACTGGTGTTTCCTTTTTCTATATTGAGTGGTATAAAACCCAGTTCAAAGGAACCATTTCTTCCCCCTTCTAAGATATCCAGAAAAATGCCCTATCAAAAATGTCTCCCCGGGACTGTATTATGATATAGGGATGGAGATTTAGTCTCAAACTGAGCTCTGTGCATCTGGCTGAGGGGGTCCGTTTATTTTAAAGGATGTTGGGGATAAACACTAAATTAATCATGTTTTGACTGAACTTGCCAGGGACTGAAATTTGCTTATGAAGGCCTGTGATCACATAAAATATTTAAGTGTTGTTCTCTGTACTGGCAGGAGGGTATGAGAGGCTGGGCAGGGGGACACCATCATCACCCCTCACATTCCATTAACACAGAGAAACAAACACCAGACAAGTACGTTTGCAGAATGTTTTTATGAAACAAAAGTGAATAAATGAGACTTAAATTATTTCATGAGAACTTAATGTGAGTTGTATATAGATTGGAATTTGTATCACACAATGATTTACAATACATGAATTTAGCAGCAATGACTCAAATCAGGAAGATACAGAGAATATCAAAAAGGGATAGTTCACCCAAAATTGTATATTCTCTCATTATATACTCACCCTTGTGATATCCCAGGTGTGAATGACTTTCTTTCTTGAAGAAAATGTGAAAAATATATCAGTAGGTCCTTAAAACACAAGTGAATGGTGATCTTATTTTGGATGCTCCAAAAATCACAGATAGCATAAATGTCATCCATAAGCCTCCAGCTGTTAAATAAATGTCTTCTAAAGTGACACGATCGCTTTTGATGCTCAAAAGATAAATATTTAAGTACTTTTTTTTTTAAACTCTAAATCATGCTTCCAGTCAGAAGCAGTACGCGAGCGTGACCTAATCGCATTGACATTTGAAATGCGAGAACTGACGCACGCGAGTCAAAGCTGGAAGAGCAGTGCTGTTTCGAGTGATTAGGAGGAACTCTGTACAGAAGCTTTGTTGGTTTTGGATTAGATCTGTTTATATTGGTTTCTTTACTCACAATGGTGGGTTTGTGCATTTTTCGTGGATGTCTCAACCAAAAAGGAAAACATGATATTATATCTGTATCATGGCAACGGTAATGTGTCCACTTTCATTTTAAGGACCTACTGAGATATTTTTCTTCAAATGTGTTCTAAGAAAGTCATGCAAACTTGGGAAATCATGAGTAAATAATGAGAATTAAAATTTTTGGGTGAACCATCCTTTAAGTCTGTCTTGATGGTAATTTCACACCTTTATATATGAATACAAATCATTTATAGGAATACTTCTGTGGAACACAAAAAGAGAATTTTGAGGTTTCTCTTCACATTACTTGTGCTTTAGACACCAAGTCTTCTGAAGCCATACAAGAAACAGTACAAATTTGAAATTGCCTTTCACTGATAAACAAAAAAACAATAAATATTCATCATATTATCCTTCTCTGGCTTTGAGCGAACAAGACATAGAATTTGCTTGAATTTTAGACTAAATAAATAAAAGTTCTAATTTTGTCATTTCCTTTGATCAAATATTAGAAATGACATTTGAGTGAAAAATTACAATATTTTAAGTTTTAGGAGAATTATTCCTTTTAGATATTCTCGATTAAAATTTCTCAGTCAGATATCATTTACTTTTTTTAAATAAACTCATTTATCTTACTGACACAAATTACAAATTAAAGAGTCTTTACAAATGACATCGCCAATATAAACACTTTAGCTGCAGCTCTCCAAAACTCTAAATTCGTTAGCCAATGCTTCTTGCCATAAATGCATTACGCGGCGTATTCCGCTGGAAACACGCTTGGCTTAACAAATACATCACATCATTACAGAGCAGTTGGGCTGTGGGGGTCCACGACGCAGTAGCCCTCAGATTAAATAAGCCTATTTAAGAACCGCATTTTACATCTCTCAAAAAAACGTCCTGAATTCTAGGCAATTTCCATAGTGACGACCCACACATTAACTGACCCAAAAAAGCTTATTAAAATGTTATATTACGTTGAGATTGAGGTCAAAGGTCAAATTTAACTAGGGACGAATGGGCGCACACACACTTTAGGCTTGAACGAAAGTGTATACAAGAGAGATCGGGTCCTAGTCATGGAAGAAGGGGGGAATTGGGACAGTAGTACAGCATGAGACCATGAACGAGGGGGTGAAAGTGGGGAACATGTCCATTTAAGGGCCCCCTTGCTGGGCTGGGTGAGGTTTAGTTGGTGGGGGTAAAGCTGAGCTTCATGACACACTACAATAGCAAATCAAATTTCTCACAATTAGCTGAGTTTCTCTGACAGGCACCAAGGTGGGAGAGCCACATCACCAACTGCTACAGCTCTGACTGGGTAATTCGTTCTCCATTATGCAAATGTAATGCTCTGGGTTTGAGGGGGAGCCGGATGCATGGAGCCTGGCTAGCGTGCGAAGGCACCAAGGGTCAACAAATATTGTAAAAACTGGATTCAGTGTCCTGCAGGAGATAAAAGTGTACAATTTTATCAGAGGTTGACAATGAAATGTTGAAAAAAAAAAAAAGACCATCAAGAATGTGACATATTTATCGATTAGTAACATGAAGGAAAGAAAGAAGTGTTTCAGAAAATTGTGATATGACATACGTGGCTCAAGCTTCATCCATGCATAATTTTTTTGGTCAAATTTTTATGTAAATCATCCCTCGTCAAAGCACATTTCAAATTAGAAAATAGTAATTTTTTTCTCCTTTTTTCAGATTTACAAGAAACTTTCTGCTTACCTTTGTTTATGCTGCTTGTGCTGATATCATGGTACAGTAGTTATTTTTGGAAATTTTCTTTTGACCTATGATGGGTAAAATGCAGAGTTAATATTTAATAATATTATAATTATTATAATTAACTAAAAAAATAATATATATTTATCCATATGTAAATAAATTGCAAATATAAAGGAAAAAAAAGGCCATATGTAAATAAACCTCCATGAACAAATGAAATAAAAAATATAGCCAGCGCTAAACAAAAAAAAGAAAAGAAAAACTTTGTTTACCTTTGTTTTTGCTGTGTGTGCGCGCTACTTACCTGCTGGCATGTACAATGGAATTATTTTTGGAAAATTGCTCTTTTTGTGAGGATTGGGGTTTGGGGATTTTGAAATGGTCTCTATTCAGCTGTATAGATATTTTTCTCCTTAAAACTGCTAATGCAGCAAAATATTTTTCTCTTTTTTTTTCTCTTTTTTTCTTCCCATCAGCTGATATTTTTTTCTAGACCATTTCAATTCTTTATTTTAATTATTTTTTACATTTCAAAACAAAACCCAGCAGAGTAATTCAGAAGCAAAGAATTCTTACAAACCATTAAAATTCATACATAAAATATGTACACAAAAGCATCTTCCTCATCAGGCTGATTATACTAAGGAAAGCGTTCATTATGTTGTCATAACAATGTCTCAAGAATGCTCTGCAGTGATCTTTGAATTGGAAAAAAATCCTCATATTTTTGTCTTAAACTATCAGTCTAACATTTTCAGAAGAGTTGAAAAGAAATCTGGGACAGCATATTTGACCAATAAAAAACAAATGCAGCAGGCAAAAGTTAGTCCATGTTTCGACAATACAAAACAATAGATGAGGGCAAAAAAACAAATCGTTCATGTTATTTTACATCTCAATCTTGTACATTTACAGTCTTTTGATAGGAGCTTTACTCCATTTACTGCTCAGGGTTTCTAAGTAAAATAAAATATCCAATGAAATTTTATTAAAAACAACATTTTCCAAAACACAGAACTGCAGATCAGATGCTCTTGCTCGGGTTATGGGATGCAGTGCCGCTGGAATGGAGAGAAGACTTTGTCTTCATCTGCGCCATGAGCGCGACTCGTTATCTTCTTCCTCCTCGTCATCGTCCTGCAGCAGAGAATCGTCCACGAGGGAATCATCGGCAAACTACAGCCAATCAGGACACAAAGATTCAGACATAATGAAACACAAATATAAAACTTTTACAGATAATCAATCGCATACAGGACTGAGCAGTATGAACGTATATGACGTGGTGTGACCTGAGATTCTGCGATACCATTTATACAGTAAATTACCATACCATTTATGGTAAATATATTTCCTCGGCTATCAGTGGGCAGGACTGCTTAACATTTTCCTGAGCAACAAGTGTAATGTGAAATTACAAAGTGGGACATGTCCCAAACTTGTACTGTGACTTTAGTTGTTTGCAACTGTCTATTGTTTTTAACTCTGGTGTTATACTAATGTCAGGCTAGAAGTACACATTATATCAGTTTTACTGATTAAGAGGTGCCCATAGATGCTTTTTGGAACTATCTGTTATCTGCAAAAATCTAGGCCAATAGTTGTGTTCCTCAGTGAGCAGCACTAGAAGATTCTACAGTTAAAATGTACATTGTGTCTCCAACTTAATATCTTGTGAATAATAATAAACATTATTCCTCATTAAACCTCATATGGAAATTATATCTATATACACACACACACACACACACACACACACACACACTGTGTATATACACTCACCGACCACTTTATTAGGTCCACCTAATTCAGTTAATAACATTCATGCGATTATCTAATCAGCCAATCATGTGGCAGCAGTGCAATGCATAAATTCATGCAGATATGGTTCAGGAGTTTCAGTTTCTGTTAACATCATCGATCAGAATGGGGAAAAGTGTGTGTGCGATTGAGTGATTTTGACCGTGTCATGATTTTTGGTGCTAGACGGGCTGGTTTGAGTATTTCTGTAATGGCTAATCTCCTGGGATTTAAGCGCAACTGTCTCTAGAGTTTACTCAGAATGGTGCCAAAATCAAAAAACATCCAGTGAGCGGCAGTTCTGGGGAAGGAAAGAGCTTGTTGATGAGAGAGGTCAACGGAGATTGGCCAGACTGGTTCAAGCTCACAGAAAGGCTATGGTAACTTGGATAACCCCTCTGTACAATTGTAGTGAGCAGAATAGCAACTCAGAATGCACAACATGTCAAACCTTTTGGCGGATCATCTACAACAGCAGAAGACCACATTGGGTTCCACTTCTATCAAGAACAGAAAGCTGAGGCTGCTGAACCAAAATGGACATTTAAAGACTTGAAAAACATAGCCTGGTCTGATGAATCTTGATTTCTGAAGAGGTTCACCGTTGGTAGGCCCACTGAAGCCTCAGCTTTCTGTTCTTGTTCTTAATATTTATATACATACACAAAACCCCTCACCTGGTGAATATTAGGGGTGTAATTGTTCTTAGTAAAAAGCCGAACCATACAGTTTTCCAAACACGGTTCAGTAAGCATTTGCTCTGCAGTTCATCTCTAGTTTAATAACATATCTGGATCATACAGAAAATAAATAGACATGCGCAGTTGTAACCTCCACTAATACACCTGTATAGATGTGTAGATAGACACAGTTCACCGGTTTCATGTAGGTCAACTATCTACAGAGAGAAGCTGTCCTATTAACTGTTAGTATGTTAAATCAGTTGATAACATAGGGCGGGGCCAGGTCATGATTCTACACAACAGGCCCCTTATCAGGCTAATCAAGCCTCCAAGTGTGATAAAGGCCGACTGAGGTGCAACAGAGAGAGAGCATTTACAGGCAGCTGTCCGTCATATGTGTGTGTTTGTGTCTTTTGGTTTAAGTTCTTAATTAAATATAATTTATTCTATCAAGCCGGTTCTGCATGCGCTTGTTGGCAAAAGGGCAAGCGGAGAAAACAAGCCACAATTCTTCTGTCTGGGAACTTTTTCTTTATGCAGTCAATTACAACAGCCATGGACAAAAAACATTTCCAACACAGGCATTGTTTGCAGACATTGCTAGACGCGAGTGCTGTATTCTGGCAATATCGATATTTGCTTAGCTATTTACACTGACATCACCCATGGATATATAGCACGCGAACAGAGCCGCAGGCGAGCCGAAACTGCACAGACACACTTTAAACAGGCACTCTGTGCTATTTCAGAAAGACATGAAACAAGAACTAAACCGCTTGGGGTGTTCATAGCCAAAGTTAAGTTGCACTTACTCTATTGACGAAGATGTGGGATTTCCACGTATGATTAAAATACTCTAGGCATGTTACAACATCCACTCTCTTATTCATTTTAATAGCAAGTTTATTTCTTCTATAGTGATGTACAGATTCTGAATGTTGAATAACCGTCGAGTTGAGTTTGAAACACACTTTATGTTGATGCATGCAGCGTAATAATGCAGGTATTAATTTAAAATGTAGAGTTAGTAATTAGAGACAGTTTATTTTTAGTTAAGGACACTAACGAAAATAAACCATGGTTTTACTATAGTAATATTGTAGTAGCCATGGCTGAAGTAACATTGACTACCATGCTGTCACCATAATTTTCTAGCCAGAAATCATAGTTTTGTTACAATTAACCATTGCTTTACAACAGTAATACTGTAGTTTCCATATAGTAACCTTGATTTTACTACAGTACATTACTAAATAGTGTATTTACACTTTGGATTTGAAATACCGAACCGTACCGAAGACATGACCCTAAAACCTTGATACAACCCCGAACCATGAGAAATTTAAACCAATACACCCCTAGTGAATATACAGTCAGTAGGCACCAAATAATTTTTTTTCTGGTAGTTATTGGGATTTTGGGTAAAAAATTATTTTTAAATGTATTCATTTTGGACCATTTTGGTATGAACCTGATTAATTGGTTCTCCACCTTTTACACTAGATTAGTTATTGGTCTCTGCAAAATCCACCATCTTTTGACCTGGATGCCAGACTTGTATGTTATGAATTAAGTTATCTTTTAGTCTGCATCTATCATCTTCCAAATAATAGAGAGAAAATAATCAAATGAGATTATGTATCTTTCATTTAATTCACTGGGTTACTGAAAATTAGGCCTTACAAATTGGCTATTTAATGTATAACCCATTTTATTATTGAACTCCCAGAAAAGCTAACTTTATCGTAATGTACACAGTCACGTGATATAAAATTACTCATACTGTAATTTAAGATTTTAGAACCACCCACCCCTAATCACAAACAAAGGAATTGGAATACAAATAGCCCCGAATTATCAACAAACACAGCAGTCATCACACATTTCAACTGAACAGTGAAGGCTGTACCTCCTCATCCTCAGGTTCGGCCTCATCTGGGTCTGTAGTGTTGAGGGAGAGCGCAGGTTTGTGCCAGGCCAAACGGAGTTCTTGATTATTTAACCGGACACCATGAATTGCTGCCTGAGGAACAGAGTTGCTTTAGAGTCTATATAAAGTGTGTGCATGTGGGTAGTTGACATGAAACACTTTTGGGAAGTTGGCAAGTCCTACAGTGTGATATCCTATACTTTACAACCTAAAACTACTTTAAACAGCATTTTGCTAATATGTAGCTTTTATGAACTTTTTAATTAAGAGACAAAGAATATTTGTTCTTTTTAGAAATTAATTTATCAAAAATCACAAAAGCCAAAGTAAACAAATTATGTGTCAACCATTCATATGCATGTGTGTGGATGTTGTGGGAAGCACATGAGTACCTGTTCTGCCTCAGCGCGACTTTTGTACATAATGATGGCACTTAGTCTAGAATCCTCCATCTGGCAATCTTCAATCTCTCCGAATTGCTGGAGGACCATAGGAATATCAGTTAAGACTCAAATACATGCTCTCCTCTCTTTGCAAGCAGTTTGTTTGCATGCACTTTTAAGTTACTTACTGCAAAGTGAGGCAGCAGGTCGACTCGATCGGCCTCACTGAAGCCACTGATCTCTAAACCTCTGGGTCGATGGTCCACCACAGCATGAGCTGGAGCTCCTCTCCCACGCCCCCGAATACCCCGGCCCCGGCTCCTCAGGGCCCCCCGACCCCTGGCGTGGGCCCCCCTCCCACGGCCTGGAGTCAGGAGCCCCCTTTTGGCAGCCTGAACAAATTAAAGTTTATGAAGTATTATAGTGCCTCATTGTGGCAGGTTTGAGACATCAATTTAAAATCTTAATTACTGACATATATTATTCCCCTCTAAATATTCACATTACTGAAATGTAAAATGTTTAGTTATAGGTGTTGTACATTCACACAATTAAAAAATGAAATTTCTCCTGGTAACATACCTCTAACTGTAGCTGAGTGCATTTGATCTTGAGTTCAGCAGTGTCCTCTCCTGCCTGTATTTTCTTATAGAGGTCCAACTCAGTGTCCAGGAGCTCCTTCTGAGCCTGTGAACATGTCCATCAGAAGAAAAAGGTAAAAAATCGAAAAAAACAAACCCTCATTAGTCCATATATTACCAGAAATCTAACATTTGCACAAACAGACTTTCTTTAGTTAACTTTGGTACCAATTCAACACCAAATTGACTATACCACTCTTTCTACAGTATTCGAAGTACACAGTATTGCATTAGTAGTCTTGACACTGCTGTATGATACCTAAAAAAATGTAAGCACTATTTACTTAATTTGTATCTTTGTTCTACTGTTGTTATTTGTTATTGTTTGTGATTATTTTATGCTCTTTATTTTATTACTATTTATTTCTCTTGAGTAATTACTTGAGTTAAAACCAATGTTTTTATTTATATTTAATAGAGAAATACTTAAAGAATGAATCGTTTAAATTGAATTTGCTAATATTTATTTTCAAACTTGACTAGGCTACAAGGGGTGTGCTCAAAACTATGTACTTGGGCTTTGCTCTTGGGCGTGCTCTTGAGTGCATTGTTACAGGACAGTCCTTTGATCTCCCCCTGTAGTTTGCTGATGCTGTTGGTGAGTGTGGTGAGTGTCTGCATGATCTGAGCTTTATCCTCTGCCTTCATGGACTTGTTCTTCTCCAGCTTACATATGAGCAACTGAAGGACACACACACACAAAACAAAATCAAAACTGATGAAATCATGTTAAGTCGGAGAGAAAAATAAAACTGCCAAACAACAACAAAAAGCTAATGGTACTTCATACTTATGAAGAGTTAATTCGAGACAGTTCAGATATGTTCTGTAGTCTAAATGTTATGCAAATAAATTTTTATCTTGGCAGTTATCACTAAAACATAAACAGAAGTATATTTTTATTTTATTAATATGTGGTAACAAAGATAAAGATTAATGCACACCTTCTGCGTCTGAATGTGCTTCTCCAAAATCTCCTGTTTCTTTTTCCTGACATCATGCTGAAGCTTCAGCGCCTCCTAGTGAAAGAACACAAAACAGATATAGGACAAACTTTCCCTAAAATGCAATAATAGTGCTTAAAAGTCTGGTTCCGGAAGAAAAAAAATCCCCTAAATTGTTTCCATAGATTTTCAACGATAGCTTACAAACATTTTAAGAAGACAGACCTTTCCTGACATTACCCATGGTACAGAACGGTTCACTAATCAGAGAACAGTGGCCGAGAAAGCCAGCAAAATGTTCCTCGGAGCAATCGCCCACTCCCATGATGCACTGTAAGTGATGTAATCGAGTCATTATCCCTTTAAATGAATGATCTAATTGTACATATCAGAATATTTTGGAATAAACTTAAATGTTTTTCTATGCTTATAATCAACAACCTAAAATCAATAGCTTGATACATTCCCAATGTTTGTTATTCAGTTACAACATTTGCAATACTTCATGGTATTGCAGTTTGTAACCTTGTGAAAGATGTTAAGTACACAGAGCTTTGTACCTTTGTCTGATTTTCAATTTTTTTTTTGCCTCAAAACAAAGTTTCTGATGTTGTGATTCACCTCTGAGCTGGTTGGTGTGGTTAATGGCTTGTAACTCTTTTAGGGAGGATTTTATGAAAAGCCTATGCAAAAAAACGAATGGGAAAAATACTTCCAGAACCCAGGCGCTGAACAAGTGGGTGGCCAACTGTTGTGCTCTCTTGTGCCTGACAAGTAAATGTCACCTGCAAGTTGCTTTGTAGCATATTTACACAAACCTGTTTCCTCTTCAAGGCATCCTCTTGGCTGACAGCTGTACTGAATTGTAACCCCTTCTGACCTGCTTTCAATGCTGCTGGATTATAAACCGTCTTAGTAAGGCCGGTGGATGTGGAAAAGACCTGTAAGGATGTGCAAGATTTTACCAAGAATGCTGTCTGAGAGATTAGCCTGGTCACTATTGGACAAAAAAAGCTGCAATGTGGATCAGACTTTGTGAAAATAGTCAAAAGTCTGGCATCTCAGATACTACAAGACAACAAACCTTTCCTCCAAGACCAGCTGGTTTAGAGAAGCCCAGACGTTCTTTCACTGAAGTTGTATTCTATAGAAAATAGAAAAACAGACATTGTTAGACTGCAAACACAGAAGAACCCATACACAAACATAGACGGGTTCATTCACCTGTGGAGCAACCCTGCAGTCCTGTAGGGGTTCAGGGTGGGGTGTGGGCAGGGGTCCGAGCCGGTCTTTGACTGACTGTTTAAGTGTGGTCACTGGAGGCTCCTGGGTGGCCTGTAAACTCTACACAAATGACAGATCACAATCAGAGCTGCACACAGACAGCACTAGTAAATCTATATAGTCTCAGTTTGTAGAACCTCAAGGTGTGCATTTAAAATGTAGACTCTGTGCTACAATTGAAAATAGCTCACAAAATAGATTCTTAAACATTATCAATTTCTCTGATTAAACTGAAATGTTTCTTTTTGGAATTGATACATTAAATATTTAGCTTTTATGTTAAACAGCATTTTGCTAATTATTATGCAGCATTTGTAAATGTATAAATCATATAATTATAAAAAAATACATTTTCATACCGGAAGTGGTGTGGGATGTGCGTGATCTGTTGTGTCCTCTCTGTGCCAATGTACTTTGATGAACCGGTTATTCAGCACAGCCTCAGTGCTCTGTATAGCCCGTTTCGCTTCTTCAGGGGAGGCAAACTGGATAAGCGCCCCCTCCGGGTCATTGTTATATGCCACCTTAAACAGAGAAAATATGTCTATAAGCCTTCTGTGACCATGAAATACCTCAGACAATGGACACACTAGAGGTTAATCACAGTACCTGCAGGTTGACGATGGTGCCAAACTTGCTGAAGTGCTCGTTGAGTTTGCTGATGTTGTTGAGTTCAGGTGGAATCTGTCTGATGGCCAGTTTGGTGTTTGCTAAAGAGTAAGGAACCTTTCTTTGAAAGCCATGATGGTTGGGCTTGTTGAAGTTTGGTCTGAGGAGCAAACGAAAATTGTTTTTAAAATATTCAGTTAGGTCAATTAAACAAACAGAGGACAAATAAATGCACATTTTAATAAGCCCTGCTTGTTAATACAGAATCACGTTAGATATAGGAATTAATGTATGAATGAACATTACATTTATATAGTGCTTTAAGACACTACACTCAAAGTTTTTTACACATTGAACGGGTGTGACTCCTTAACCACCACCAGTGTGCAGCATCCACTTGGCGCACACTCACCACACACCAGCTACTGGTGGAGAGGAGTGAGTTATAGAGCCAATTAATGGATGGGGACAATTAGGAGGCCATGACTGAGAAGTGCCAGTTTGGTGAATTTGGCCAGGACACCAGATTTACACCCCTACTCTTTACAAGAAATGCCCTGGGATTTTTAATGGCCAAAGAGTCAGGAACTCTGTTTAACATCTCATCCAAAGGACGGAGCCTTTTAGTGTCCCCGTCACTATACTGGGGCATTAAGACCCACAAAAACCGCAGGGTGAGCACCCCCTGCTGGCCTCCCTAATACCTCTTACAGGAACAACCTTAGCTTTCCCCAGGAGATATCCCATCCAGGTACTAACCAGGCTCAACCCTGCTTAGCTTCAGTGGGCAAAAGGTATTGAGCTACAGGGTGATATGGCTGCTTATATATGCTTTCAAATTATTGCAAACATTTAAAATATTCTAAATAAATTGTGTATTTTTCTCAGATAAAGTAATCACTGATTACATTTAAAATATTATACTAAAGGCTCTAAAATGTTATAAAATTCAGACATCGCATTTGACCATTAGGACTATATTTCCCCCACAGCATTATATTCAAAATTATATATAGGAGATTAATCTAGCACTATTCTGTCATAAGACTCATAATTTTTTCTCGCAGTGCATATTCACTCTCGCGCTTAAGATGGACATTTGATACCTTTTCAAAGAGACCGACTTTCAAAGAACAATGACTTAGCTTTCTTAATTTGTATTATAGCGACCACTGCCACCTCGTGGTCGCTATAATGTGGTTCGCTCTCAGTGGGGCACATGGTGAGTTGTGCATGGGTGCCACAGAGAATAGCGCGAGTCTTCACGGTAACGCCACGTGATATGCATGGATTGATGGTCTCAGACTTGGAGGCAACTGAGATTCGTCCTCACTACGCCACCATGAGGACCTAGAGCGCATTGGGAATTGGGCATTCCAAATTGGGGAGAAACTCTAAAAATTATTAAATAATAATGATGCCTTCATACTTGTCAAACCAGGGTTTCTTTGCAGGAATCACTCTGTCATGCATTCCAGCCCCTCTCTTCCTGGAGTCTGTTTCCAAAACTATCCGCATACTGTTGCTGTTTGACATTTTCTCTAAAAGAATTACACACAATAAAGAGCACAGCAAAGAGAAAGAAGCGCTCTTATTTAAAGAGCGCAAGACTTATATTCATAAAGAGCCAGTTTAGGAGAGATGACTGTTCTTCTTTTACCTCTAGGGGGCAGATCCACTTCTCCCATGGTCAGACCAATAAGGTTAGGCCGCTGAGCGTTTACCCGGTGTCTGTACATGGGCCGCGAGTTCATGCTGGGAGCTTCGGGATTATACACATCTGGCTCAAAAGAGTCTATATCAACAAATAAAATAAAAACAACAAGTATAATGCCATAATTATAAAACAACAACAATTGCAACAATTGCAGCATTCTAGATTTAAATATTTCTGTACACTGTAAACTCTAAGGTTGCCAATACTGGAAAAATCCAGTTGCCTTAAATCTGAAGTATTTAACTTTTTATGTGTTAAACTACTTTCTCCTATCCCAGCTTAATATGCAGACAACTCAAATAAAGCCATTCACAGGTTAATTTTCTCGCAAACTGAAAGCACTGCGTTTCTTTGGCACTAAGAAAGTTGCTCTGTTTTGAATCCGCACCAACAACGTTACTCAACCAATGGCACGAGTTGGGGGCAGGACTATCTATTTGTTTGACCAACGGCAAATGTGGGGCGTCTTCACCATTTTAAGAAGTTTATTTTTGCACTAGACCTTTTTCCACACGCCGGGTTATGGAAGGCGTACGTAAACGATAGCATGGTAAACTTCAACAGCAGTGAATGGGAGACCACAGCAAACATTATTTTCACTGAACCATTTGCTCCAAGAGCAAAAGTAAAAATCCACTGTTACACTTGAATGACTTTCCAGAAGAGGAAAAAAATAGAGTGGTGGATCAAGACCAAATTTACTGTCACTCTCTCAACTGTAACTGAAATCCCCTCATTTTATTAATATTTTATTTATTTATTTATTTTAAACAAATTCCAGGGTAATATAACAAAGCATAACGGTATAAATTTACACTCAATATTTAAAAACATTTATAAATTTACACTCAATATTTAAAAACATTTATCATCTAAAAATAAATCATGAGATTTATGCTGCTAAACAAGAAAGAAACGCATCACAGTCTGTGAAAATGGTCCATTCCATTTGGTGGCGCTAGTGTCGCAGGAATTACATACTTCAGATTTAATTTCAAATTACTTGAGGTCAAGTTTGAACCTTGAACTTATTTTTCTCAAAAATCGATAGACTTAAGGTTAAGTGTAAATAACTCAAACTACAAAACTGTGGCTATGGGGAATACCCACACTGCCTTGCGCTTGAATTATTTAATTATGCTTCCTTGGTCAAAGGACTCATATTGGGGCATTTAATAGTTATTAATACATGCATTTCTTTGGATAAATAAGTTTATTTAATGACTGGCCCCTGAAACAGTTAAATCTTCATTATTTTAGCAACATTTTTGTCAATTCAATTAAAATTATTAAGTTCAAACAACATTTAAACAGCAAATCTGATATAAGTCTACTTGCATCTAGTTACCCTAGTTTAAATTGTTAAGTTCATTCTATATGAACAAGTTAAGTGAACTTAATTACACAAGTTTTGGTGAAGCTATGACTCAATTCAATTGAGGGAGCGAATTTACTCAGAGTAATCTACTTATTAGGGTTTTCAGTGTATAAAGACCTTAAAACTGTATAATTGACGGCTGTCTCAGGTAACCGATTTTCTGCATTGCTAGTTTCATGCATCTTCCATCACTCCATGCGCTCTTCTAAAACAATAATTTTACCTCTGATTACTATTCCATGTCCGTTAATATATTTGTTTGGATGAGAAGCTGCCTGTCCATATTCTACACCAGTGGTTCTCAACTAGTTTTGCTTCGGGACCCAGATTTTACATAGGAAATCAAGTGGCAACTCACCATAGTAAAAACGTAACCTGTATTTAATGTATCCTGAGTCGCATTTCCTTTTATCTTGTGTAGTTTTGTTCATGGTTTACAAGTATAAGGGCATGCATCAAGTTACATTATTTTTGCTATTGATGTCAACAACCAAAAGCTACAGGAGGTTTTCTCTCCCAATTTAAAAATTTAAGAGCATATTTATTTATATGCTATGAGCCCATTATTATCCCGTTTGTTTCCTAATTTCCTAATTGTTTCCTAACCTCATTGAAGCAAAATTACACAGGAGGAAAGGCTCCTCATTACCATTGTTAGGTCAATGTAGCTAGTCTTAAATAATAGTAGGCTAATAATAATAATAAATTATATATTGATGAAAAAAATAAATACTAGCCGAAGAACATTTCGAAACTTTAACACTGACGCTGTTGATATAAAAAAAGAGAGGTCTGATAGATTCTACCTATAGATTATTTCATGTGAAACTATAACTTTGTCAAAATAGAACAGTTAATTTTACTAATGTAAAACCGTGAAACAACTTTGTAAAGGTGATGATGTGTAATGAATGCACAGTGTTGCTCTTTTCCTCAGTGCTTTTTGGCATGTCAGGGCTGCCTACTGTTTCAGAGGTTTGACTTGACTTCCTCCATATTGCTTTAAACTAGAAAAGTCTCTTGAATTGAAATTGGTCACATCAGTTTTGAGGTCTGCGTGCAACAATAGAAACACTTCTACACTATCATATCCGTTTCAAAAGTATCAAAGTCCACTTACAGTGTTATTCAAGATTTCTTGCACTAAAAAAAAAACAGATTATTTACTTTCATTTACACAATTCCTCATAAGGGGAATTCATTTGAAAATGAATGTGCAGGCTCAAGATTTGACATTACATGTCAACAACTTATGAGCCATCACTTTATTACTGGATTATAAATAAACCCTGCTGTGCATCTAGAACACATACCTGATGTGAAGAGGGAAGGTGGGGGCTGAGTGATCGGAGGCCGGATCCCTGAAGTCACTATAGTGGGCACAGAGCTGGTTATGGAGTTTGGAGGGCCGTCCATACCAGACGGTTGCAGAGCAGGAAGAGGAGGAGGAGGACCTGAACGAGAGAAGTTAAAGGTCAGAACAACTGTGTCAATAATTATTTTTCAAAGGCCAAGCAAAGAAAAAAAAAAACACATTAGAATAGAACAGAATATTGCTTGTACTTTTTTTTTTTTTTTTTGATTGGCACAGTTTAAAGCATTTCAAAACTTAAACACGACCAATGCTGGTGGAAAAAAGCTATTAAATTCTTATCTAAATGGATCTTTATATCACATAGTTTTCATACCATACATTAGGGCTGCACGATTTGGGGAAAATGTCATTATTGAGGCTAATATTGCGATATAATAAACAAATGGTAACATGAGTCAACTTGCTTGGTTATCAAGTAGGGCTGTAACGATACGCAAACCACAACCGAAATCGCGATACAAACATCCACGATCCTGTGTCACGGTTCCTGAAGACCGAACACACGCCCCTCTCCAACCCCAGAAGCCTGCCAACAGTTACAGATGCAGCCCCTTGAGCTCTTTACACACACTACAATAAAATTCATTTTCAAATTTCACAGTAAACATTACATGTAAATCATTAAATTATTATGGAGGTGGCAGTGAGAGAAGCTGGGTTGTCTCCTCATATTAAGGGTTTTGCATACATTTAAACTTGCTTCGCAAACAGGATTGCATGCTCCTTGTATCAGTCGATTGCTTTGTCACGTGAGGAAAGTCGTGGCTTTCCTTCACCGCAGTGCCACAGCAACAGCTGCTGCTCAAAAGATGCTTGAGATTGCATCACAATCTTATCATGGATGTTTTTACACGATGGAACATCTCAATGGAAATGCTGGAACGCTATATCGAGCAACAAGCTATATCGCTATATCGAGCAACTATAACGTCAGCCCTCTTGAGCACAGAGGTGCACAAAAATGCCCGTCAACTCGATACTCTGAATAGCGCCGACATCAGTGATGCCTAAGAAATAGTAAACCTTCTTAAACCGCTAAAAAAAAAAAGTCACCACCGTCCTGATCTAATGAAAAGAGCGCCACCCTGTCACTCATTGTGAACTTGAAATCCACGTTCGAACAGAGCATGACGAGAAATACTCTACAAATATAGCTAACATGAAAACAGCCATCCTGCAAAACCTCTCAAGCAGATACACAGAGGAACAGAATTATCTGCTAGAGTACTGCCTTGGACCCCAGATGTTGATTGTTGCCCCACTTACTCCCTGAACAACGCAAAGAGGTTATCCTCCGGTTGAACAAATCGAACCAGTTACAGCAGGTATGTATGCATTACTAATTGTGTGAGAAACTGTGTACCGTAATTTCCGGACTATAAGCCGCAACTTTTTTCCCACGCTTTGAACCTCGCGGCTTAAACAATGACGCGGCTAATATATGGATTTTTCCCGCTTTCAAATTTTATAAAAAAAATAAATAAAACAAACATTCTGTGATGTGCTCAGTTTTTTGCCGGCGTGAAGCTTTCATTAGACCAAATTGCCGAACGGGTTAAGGTCAAACAACTTTTTTTGTTTACCGTTTAGATTAAATCGAGCGCGGTCAAACTTCCGATAATTCTGATTACGGTAGTCATTTTGTCACCCTCATCATGGCAAAGACATGGAGAAACGCATATGATGCTGCTTTCCAGTTGAAGGCGATTGATCTGGCTGTTGGAAAAGGAAATAGAGCTGCTGCACGGGAGCTTGGTCTTAATGAGTCGATGATAAGACGTTGGAAACAGCAGCGTGAGGAATTGACTCAGTGCAAAAAGACAACTAAATCTAAGGCTATTCTGAGGCTATTCAACTCCGACACCGAAGGAGATGACTTCAGTGCACAGGACGAGGAAGATAGTGACCAATGTCTTTCTTGGTAGGCTACTGTTTACTGCTAATTTTTTATTTTTTGTTACAAGCCATGTGTGGCAGCGGGGGCGTGGTCAAGCACCCGTCCGGGAGAGAAAAGCGGTAAGGGCACTTACACCTGAGCTAAATTACGTCTAACACCGGTGTCTAATTTCAAGTGCCCTGCTTCATGTGTCCTTCTTAGGAAAACTGTCACACGGGGACCAGTGTGACAGTTTTCAGCAGGGCACTTGACGTTCCAGGTAAGGCTTTTAATGGCCACAGCAATGTTTACAATCAAAGTTTCTCAATTCTTCTATGCGCCAACACTAGACTGACGTGTGTCACTCTCTCAGCTCTGTGGCTGCTGCCTTTTTATGCCACTCTCCCCATGCTTACTGAAATTAGACATAGGTGTTAAGACATAATTTAGCTCAGGTGTAAGCGCCCTTACCGCTTTTCTCTCCCGGACGGGGGGGCTTGACCACGCCCCCGCTGCCACACCGTGTTTCGTTAAAGCATATTTATTTTTGTTACAAGCCGTGTTTTGTTAAAGCCTGTGTAAAGTTCATTTGTTTCAATGTACCGGTAGGCACCTGCGGCTTATAGACTGGTGCGGCTTATTCATGTCCAAAATAAAAAATGTAAAAAAATTCAGTGGGTACTGCTTATATTCAGGTGCGCTCAATAGTCCGGAAATTACGGTATTTGCATTTGTGTGTGTTTGTCAATCCATTTGCATGTTGGTGTACTGTAACCGTAAGTAATCCAAACAAACCCACAAGCGGTTTGTGTTGAGTTGAGCTTACTTGAACAGAACAATATTTGTTTTAATGTTTTTTATTTTTGCACTTTTACTGCTTTAAGAGTTTCTCTCTTAGGCTTATCTTAATTCTAATTTCATGTTAAAATTAAGTTTTATTGTTCAGTGACACCTAGTCAATTGTTAATTTACATATAGAAGGTTAAAATACAACAAAGAAAGTTATTGAAAATTGTTAATGCTTTGGAAATAAATCTGTTATTTGAATGTTTATTTTTTTTTAAATTTTGTTCAAAATATCGTGATGCGTATTGTATCGTTAACCCAGTACCGTGATACATATCGAATCGTGCGTGTGCTGAGTGTATCGTTACACCCCTATTATCAAGGAAAATGCACAAATGTAGAGGTACTGATAATGCTGAAATGTGTATTTCTCAAATCAAACATACAAACTAGCAACAACAACTATAAATGCAGTGTTTTCAAATAAAAATATTTTTACAAAATTAAATAACATCTTTGCATTACTGCAAACTTGTTATTTTCTCAATATTACACCTAAATAAAATGGAACAATAAATAAGAACACACACATTTTCATGAAATTAAGATTGTCTAAACAAACATGGACATTTAATCAGGATGTAACATGTACTTTCTATAAACTCTTTTGAAAAGGAAACTGGATATAAAAGTGTGGTTCACTCAACCACTAAAACTGCTGTTGGTTGTGTTTTTTTTGTTTGTTTTTTAAATGACCAACTGGTATTTCCAAATCCTCTTTCTAAAAAGTTCTACTTATCGCTGGTACCTCGTCCAGTGTGTGGATCATTTTCTGAAATCCCACTTTGCTAACGGTGCATCATGACTCTTTATGTCTCTGTGAAGACTTGTCATATTGCGTGACACTCGCAAACACATCTGTAATTGTGCTTTGTTTACTGGGCTTTTTAATGTAGTTTTAGTCAATGAAAACTGTTGACATTTTAGTCATATTTTAGTAACATTTAATCATATTGATATTTTAGCCACTGAACACTGTAAACATTTTAGCCATAAGAGTATTATTGATAAGCATTTGTCAATCTTGTCCATCCAAAACCATTATATATATATATATATATATATATATATATATATATATATATATATATTTTTCACATAAGATTGATCTTATCACGATGCTCATCAATGATGCTACACGTTGCAAGCAGCGGGGGTGAGACAAGCGTCTCCGTGTTAGAGTGCGCATCACCCGGCAGAACTTTATATCTCTCCCGACCGCACAGAGAACAACAGTTTTGGAGTTTGTGTTTATTTGCATGGCACACTCCCCGTATTATATGAACTTGAATTAAGGATGAAATAAAGATATATCGCCAAGCCGTGATCGGTGTTATTTTTTTTGGCCATCAGTTCAGTGCTCGGCATCCATCTTCACCTGATTTCCACGCTGCACACCGGAAACTCACATGACATGACCACACGTGCCACTCCCTAAACTGAGACTGACTGGTCATCTTTTTATTAGCGGTGTAGAAAATGGGCAAACAGCTCTCAGAGAGAATGGGCTGTCATGTCCACACATGCACTTATTTAATTTAATCACAGCATTTTGCCATCATATAACCGCACAGGACGACATCGCGATTGCGATATGATTAATCGTGCAGCACTACCATACATCATCTATTTTTGCATACAGTTATGCATGTGATGGGTCGTACCTGCAACAGGGGGCAGGCTGGGAGGCATGGTGCCCGGTGGGGGCACAGGGGGTCTGAGGTTCACTGGTGGGTTCAGGAGAGAGGGAGGAGGTGGGAGGCCAGGCGGAGGTGGCCCGTCCACCACAGGAAGTGGTGGCGGCTGGAAAGGAAGTATGCTGGGAAGATTAACGTCCTCCACCACCACTGGGTCACTGCCATGGTCAAAAGGACACATGTCTCCTCGCATACAGAAGCCTTTCTCTGCAAGACAACACAATCAAAAGTTGCAATCATTGGTTACTCTGTAACGAACTTAAGATCTGTTCTAAAACCAAGTGAGCTGCCTTGCTGTCTACTGCCTACATACTAGGCAGTACTATGAATGAAACCTCTTAAGCAGGGTGGCCAGGGGTGGGCCTGGGCCCATCCAGAATATCAGATATTATTTTGACTTCAAATATATTTTTATAAAATAGTTTAAAAATGCATACATTTTTATTTCGGAGTGTGACTGCTTTACTGTTGTTAAGGGAAAATTTAGTAAAAACTCATTTTGGTGAAAACTTAGCCCAAAAGATTTTTTTGGCTTTTAATTAATATTAATATCTTGATATGCCCTTGCTCTTAAGAGGCCGATTTGGAATGGTACATAGGAAGCAACTACACTCCAAAGCTCCTCAAAAACTAGACCCACAACTGATTCCTTGGAGCAAGCATGTTGCTCAGCAAACACCACAACACTTTAAAAGGCATAAATTACATTGGAAAAGAGCCACATTCACTGCAAACTAATGGAAGTATAAGCATTCTAATTTATAACGTATGGATATTTTCACATTGCAATAAGATGTTTATGCATTGGAAACAACTAAAAAGGTCAGCAAGTTAAAAACTCAAGAGGTTCATTACCATCATAGTCACGGCAGCGTTTCCTTGGTGGGCCACCTCTGCCGAAGGGCGTCTGATCCTGAGGGAACTCCGACCAGCTCTCTGTGGTGCTGTTTCCATGGTGGCTGGGGGCGATGACAGTGATCGTGCTACTGAGGGCAGGCACTGGGAAATGAGCAGAGGAGTTTCCAGGAGTAAGAGGTGTGGGGTTGAAGCCATCGGCGGCAGTCCCCTCCTGACGCTCAGGACGACTGTGGTCGTACTTTGACTTTCCAGAATCTCGCTCTAGAAAGGCAATAGGTTTGAAAATATATCATGCAATTTATAATAGACAATAAACTACGCCAAACTGAGAACAGTGAATAGTCACACCTCTGCTTCTGCTACGACTCCTTGAGCGAGTTCGTGATCGGCTGCGATCTCTATCTCTGTCACGATCTCTCTCTCTGTCCCGGTCACGGTTGCGGTCTTTACTCCAGCTGCGACTACGACTGCGACTGTAACTGCGGCTGCGTTCTCTCCTGCGGTTGTAGCGCTCTCTGTACGAGTCTCTTCGGGGTGGGTTGCGATCGTAGTCTCGCTTTCTGGAGCGGTCATCTTTCTTGCGGTCATCTCTCCTGCAAATGCATTTAAAGACTTTAGACACTGGTGACAGTGTAGCTAGTATGGCATTTTGGAAAAACAATGACTATGGAATGTTAGTCTCACCTGGTGTCTCGGCCATATCTGGAGCTAGACTGAGGACTGTGGTTTATTCTCCTGGGGAATTTTTTTTCTCTTTCCTCATCTCGGCTTGGCTGCTTTTGCACAAACAGAAATGAAAAAATAAAAATACAAAAATGTTTAGGTTAAATTTAAGGACATACTATCATTTAAAATGAATGTTGACAAATATCTGATGGAATTTTAGTTTCAATTATTTTTTTTATTTGACCTCTTCTCTCTTTGATTCATCCTTCTCTGTGCGCTGGATAGTCTCAATTCTGCTTGTGGAAGCTGGCTGCTCGGGTTGAGGTAGGTAACTCTTTGCGTTCACAGATTCAAAAAGTTTATCCACAAATGTCTGTGTCTCTGCACAACCAAAAACATGTTAAAACAAAATTGTTCACCCAAAAATGAAAATTAAAAATTATTTACTCACCCTCGTGCCATTTCAGATGGCATGACTTTCTTCAGCAGAACACAAATGAAGATTTTTAGAAGAATATCTCAGCTCTATAGGTCTATACAATACAAGCAAATGGTGACCAAAACTTTGAAGCTCTAAAAAGCAGATAAAGGCAGCATAAAAGTAATCCATTTTACTCCAGTGGTAAAATCCATGTCTTCTGAAGTGATCCCATCTATTTTGAGTGAGAACAGACCAAAATATAACACATTTTTCACTATACATCTTGACATCAGCAGTCTCCTTGGCAATCATGGTTTCAAGCTCGATTACACTTCTTAACACCATCTATCAATCACACACATGTGTAATCAAGCTTGAAATCATTACTGTGCCTTGAGACTGCAATGGAAAAACATACAGTGAAAAAGGAGTTACATTTTGGTCTGTTCTTACCCAAAACCTATTGAACCACTTCAGTAGACTGATTAAACCACTGATTATGGATTACGCTGCCTTTGTGCTTTTTGGAGTTTCAAAGTTTTGGTTACCATACACTTGCATTGTATGGACATACAGAGCTCAAATATTCTTCTATAAATCTTTGTGTTCTGCAGAAGAAAGAAAGTCATACACATCTGGGATGGAATGAGGGTGAGTAAATAATGAGAGAATTGTCATTTTTGGGTGGACTTTTCCTTTAACAGAAATAGGAATTCATAGAACACAGACAATCCTGAAAGTCTGTATACATTTATAGCAATTTTTACATTTAAACAAAGGCCATTATGATCTTCTCCTGGCATCAAGGATTAAAAGGAAAATTTCAACCCATAATGAAAATGCTCTCATTATTTAGTAGGGATGGGACAATTTATCGAATTTTGATATATTGCAAACAAACAAAAAATTATGCACCATATCAAGGCAAAACTCGATATTTAGACATTTGAAACATTGTTTTCAGTCCATGTGATCATAAATGAAATGATCCATTAAACATCATAATCTCGCTATCACTTGATTATACCCCTGCTTCGCTTTTTTCTACGCTGTTTACAGGGTTCACGCAAGGTCCTTGAAGTGTTTAAAGTGCCTGAATTTAGCTTTTAGGAATTTAAGTACTGGAATACCTGGAAAATCACCTTGTTTTGTTGAAAAGTGCTTGAGATTACAACGGACCATTTTTTCCATGTAATTTGTGTCCAAAGATGAGATCCCACACTCCACTTTCATTGAATAATGTGCCTTTTAATATCCTTTCTGTTCTTTACAGTCAGATAAAAAAAGTAAAAAGAATTATTAATTTTAATAACACGGATGCGCTAAAAAAAAGAAGAATTCTCTCATGTTAATAAATGAATAGAAACACCTGTGTGAGTCTGTGAGATGCACATTAAACTCTTAAAGTGACAGTACCATTATAGCACTTGTTATATGAATGTAAACTTAATGTTATTACTTGTAAATTGTACACATTATTTCAAACATTGACAGCTCATATCACTATTATATTATCTGTTCAGTTCTATTGGTTGCTCTGCACCCAATCAGCCTAAATGTAGTCCACTATTTTTGAAAACTTTTTTTTTGTGATCTATTCTTATAGTGAAAGGTATGTGTGGAACTCTTATTATTTAAACTTTGAGCATTTAAATTGTGTATTAAAGAACTATATTTTGATAAAAATTATAAATGTACATTTTACATAAGGATTTTTAAATAAACAAAATTTTCTGCCGTACTTTGTCATTTAAGTGTCATCATATCGAATTTGAGATATATTGAATCGTGAACCTCATATTGTATATTGATAACCCTATAAAAAGTCATGAAAGTCAGGAGTGAATAAATGACTATGTCTTTAACCTATCAACCAAATAATGGAGTCAGATCTAACTTCAAGGAATAAATGCAACCAAATTGACATCTAGATAGGGGTCTTGTCTTAGTTTGAGCAACAGCCCCCTTGAGAACTGCATCACCACCATTTTATAACCATGAGCTATACAGTGTAACTTTACCTTTCTGGAGAAATACATCCAATTGGTCAATGCATAGTGCTTTCAACTCCTTCTCGGATTTGTCTTTCTTCACCAAGGCAACCACATATTTCGCAAGTGCAGAAGGATCGGCATCACATCTATGGGTAAAATACATTTAATTTACATTAAACCCAAAAAGATCTGCTGTCACACAAGTGCAAACATAAGGAAAACGGTTGCTTTACAGTTGTGATGGTGTTCTTCGGCTTGCAAGCCTCACCCTTTTTCCTTAAAATATAACGATGGTCATTATGGCCAAAAAGTTCAAGTTTTGTTTTATCAGACCAGAGGAAATTTCTCCAAAAAGTAAGATCTTTGTCCCCATGTGCACTTGCAAACTGTAGTCTGGCTATTTTAAGGCGGTGTTGGAGCAGTGGCTTCTTCTTTGCTGAGCAGCAGCCTTTCAGGTTATGTTGATATAGGACTGCCTTTACTGTGGATATAGATACTTGTCTCCCCGTTTCCTCCAGCATCTTCACAAGGTCCTTTGGTGTTGTTCTTGGATTGATTTACACTTTTCGCATTAAACTATGTTCATCTCAAGGAGGCAGAATGTGTCTCCTTCCTAAGTTATATGATTCAGCACACCTCATATAGGAAGCTAATTGTCTAAAGGCTTGACAATCATTGTCTGGAATATTCCAAGCTGCTTAAAGGCACAGTTAACTTAGTGTATGTAAACGTCCGACTCACTGGAATTGTGATAGTCAATTAAAAGTTAAACAATCGGTCTGTAAACAATTATTGGAAAAATTACTTGTGTCATGCACAAAGTAGATGTCCTAAACGACTTGCCAAAACTATAGTTTGCTAATATGAAATCTGTGGAGTAGTTTAAAAATGGGTTATGATGACTTCAACTGAAGTGTATGTAAACTTCAGACTTCAACTCTACCTGTCCTTGATGCCAAAACAACCACTTTAGAAAAACTTCACAACAACTTTATTTAGGCTCTCTTAAATAGAAAACAATGGCTGGTAAATCTATGACTGCTATGAAAAGCCTTAGAGTTTATAAAAATTAACATAAATATTCAAAAGGACTACAATTTAAAGGGAAAGTTAAAACAAAAAGTGAAAATTGTCATTCACTTTCTTTTTTATCACATACAAGTGAAGTGAATGGTGACGGAGTCTGTCATTCTCCCTCATGAGGGAGAGTAAACGATGACAGAATTGTCAACGCGTTGGGTTAACATTCCCTTAACGTGTTTTCAGTAAATGTATTTGAAAGGAACGCCATCTTTAAGAAACCTTTCTACACATAGACATTCATGAAGACATGAAAATTATATTAAGCATAACATAAAGCAAAATATTGACATAAATCACGTGTACGAGCATCACATAAGTACACATTGCACCGGCAACCTCACTTACATGGGTTCAAGAGTATTCGAGAGCCATGTCTTCAAGGCATCGAGGTTTTCAATTATCATTTTTCAGTGCAGGGGTATTTTTCTGCAGTTCTGCCCCTGTGAGAAAGATGAGCTGCAGGGTGCTTATGCTCCAGTCAGGCTGCAGTGCGTTTGTACTGCCAGGCCTCAGTCACTCACTTATGCGCTGTCCTCATAAACTCCAGCTGAAATATCACATATAATAACACAACCACGGAGGAAGATGGCCGGTAACGGAAAACTCAGATGTGGTCAGTAGTTCAGGTTCTATCGGGACAGATTTCTGCGTAAATGTGACCGAACTGTCCGCCACACTTTCAGCTCTTCTTTCTTACTTTAGAGAAATGGCGACTGTTTACTCTCGCGGGCAGACCTCGCGAGAGCGCGCGGCCGCACTCAGTCAAACGTCCAGAGAGTTTCTCAGAGGGACCTGGGTGTGCAGGCAGCATCAGAATCACACTTTAAAGGCGCACTACTTAAAAATGTATTGTAATTTTGAAGCATACGAATAAAATCATGAGCACTCTCACATGGAATGAAGACTCTAGTCACATCAGTAACCTTAAAAAAGCTTTTTAAATCTACATGAAATGCCCCCTCATGGTGGCTGCCATGTTATGATCACATGTCTCGTGCCTCATGGATTTAATTAATACGGAAGAGGATTAGGGCCAAGCAATAATAATAATAATAAATAATAATAAAAAGATTAAAGTCATTATAATGCGAGATTAAACTCGTTAAATTTCGAGAAAAAAGTCGAAATACAATCTTGAGAATAAACTCATTAAATATCGAGAATAAAGTCATTATAATGCGAGATTAAACACGTTAAATTTCGATAAAAAAAAGTCGAAATACAATCTTGAGAATAAACTCATTAAATATCGAGATTAAAGTCATTATAATGCGAGATTAAACTCGTTAAATTTCGAGAAAAAGTCGAAATACAATCTTGAGAATAAACTCATTAAATATCGAGAATAAAGTCATTATAATGCGAGATTAAACTCGTTAAATTTCGAGAAAAAATTCGAAATACAATCTTAAGAATAAACTCATTAAATATCGAGAATAAAGTCGTTGTGTTTCGAGAAAAAACTCGTTAAGTTTAATCTCGCATTATAATGACTTTAATCTCGAGATGGTTTTATTTTTTTATTATTGCTTGGCCCTAATCCTCTTCCGTAAATTAATCATGGCGGGTATGCCATAAAAAAAAAAATTCTTATATATAAGTAAAATAAATCTTATTTGATATCATAGTGTTGAAAAGCCTAATGTTGATCACTGAATAATAATAAATATTAAAAAAAAACAACAGAAATAGATGTATGTTTCAGTTGAAATAATGAAATATGCTTTCTTATGATTTACTTTTCATGAGGGTTTTGTTATATACACAAATTAAGAGGAAATAAATCTTAATAAAATACTTTATTTGAACACTTTTAACTATAAATATTAACAAATAAAACTATGCAATAATAAACCATTTAAATTTCATAATAAATTTCCATTAAACTGAATTGACCATATATAGAGGCCTATATATATATATATATATATATATATATATATATATATATATATATATATATATATATATATATATATATAATTAATAAAAACTATACCATTAATTTAATCCATTTAATTTAGTTAAAGATTACGCAATTAAATATGAGGAAAATAATTTCTGATATTGAAATGCTTAAATCTTAAAAATGTGTTTGAATATTCTTTTGTATATGGAAGCAATACGAAGTGGCTGCAAAATTACAACCACTGACCGTACACCAACTCTTGTTACCATGTGAGAAAAAACTTTGTAACTGTGACTTTTCAACAGGGCTTTAATGATAAATCTTCACGTATACAAAGCAGTTTCTTTGTACTGATCAAGAAGACATTTAAAACAATCTCTTACAATTTGTCATACCTGGAAAGTACAAAAAATAAAAAATACAATTCATGGACATTGAAATAAAATTCATGCTGTACATTTCATATTGGATTCATAAATAAGCACAGATTTACACACACGTCCATTAGAGACTAAAGTAAAGCAGCTCAGTATCTCATAGATCACTGCTGAAGTTTGTATGTTTCCCGCAGAAACCATGACTGTCAACGAGGGGCCACGAACAGTCATGCTATACAGTTTGAGTCTAAATGCACGACGACAGAGAATAAAAAGGCACTCCATTAATTTAAGTAGAGGAAAAACTACATCCAGATGTGAGTATAAACAGCCATGTTTGGGATCTCCCATTTGAAAAAAACAAAAAGAGTTTCAGAATAAAAAAAAAAAAAATAGGATAAACAAAGCATTGATCTCTTGGTATAATTTCCAGAACAAATAAACCCCACAACACACTCCATCCCAGTTCTGACTTCAATTCAAAATTTTGCAGGTCAGCACCATTGCAACCTAACACACATTTATGGAAGAATATAAAACACACACCTAATAAAATGAACATCTATTCTGATCAAGATATGTGGAATTTGGTATTAGTATCTTCATTAATAATAATCTTCATATCATCAATCATCTGTAAAAACCACGATGCTCAGTCCTTTAGTACAGTAATGAAATTTGTTACCCAGAGAGACTAATGTAAAAAACTTAAAGGAATAGCTAGATAATAACCCAAGAATCATCATTTACCCACAAAATTTACATTTACATTTACGGGGGAAATAGTCCTTTAAAAAAACAACCTTTCAAACAAAACCGATGCAGACAAACATTTAATTATGTTCACACGCACATTTTCTGTCTATTATGAAGAAAATAACTGCATATGGAGGAGTAAGAACATCAGTCTGAAACTCTAAGGCCTGGAAGATTACCTGAATAATACAAAAAGACTGTATGGCATAGAAATATCAAAGAGGAGGGTACACAGAAAACAGCATGTCACCTGTCTAACAAAATATGAAACATTGGTTCTAGCTGATCCCGTATTACACAAGCACCCCCTCCCCTATGTAGTGCTCTGTTTGGAAACAAGGAAGACTGTGGAATATCGATAAGCAAGCGCGTTACCATGGAATGATTCACTAACCGAAATCTGAGGAACAAACTGTATTGCTTACTTTAATTTCACACGGAGCCCTTCAAAAGTTTTCCTCCTCTGTCATTTTAATGATTTATCAAGCAAAAACTTTTTTATAAAAAGTTACTGATAAATGTTTGAACAACAAATCTATTAGGGGGGACTCACAAAAACATTCACATAAAAAAAGGATTTCAAGATTTACACATTTAAATGTAATAAAATTCCATCAAACCAAATTGATCTATCTATCTACACACACTCACACTCCATTAAAACCACCTGCCTAATATTGTGTAGGACCCCTCGTGCCTAACAGAGCCAACTCGCATCTCAGAATAGCATTCTGAGATTATATTCTTCTCACCACAATTGTACAGAGCAGTTATAGACTTTGTCAGTTCGAATCATTCTAGCCATTCTCTGTTCATCTCTCTCATCAACAAGGTGTTTCCGTCCACAGAACTGCCGCTCACTGGATATTTTTTTGTTTTTGGCACCATTCAGTGTAAATTCTAGAGTCTGTTGTGCGTGAAAATCTCAGAAGATCAGCAGTTACAGAAATACCAGCCCGTCTGGCACCAACAATCATGCCACGGTCCAAATCACTGAGATCACATTTCTCCCCATTCTGATGGTTGATGTGAACATTAACTGAAGCTCCTGACCTGTTTCTGCATAATTTTATGCACTGCAGCCACACGATTGGCTGATTAGATAATCACATGGATGATTGTTGGTGCCAGACGGGCTGATTTGAGTATTTCTTTAACTGCTGATCTCCTGGGATTTTCACACACAACAGTCACACAACAGTCTCTAGAATGGTGCCAAAAACAAAAACATCCAGTGAGCGACAGTTCTGCAGACTGAAATGCCTTGTTGATGAGAGAGATAAACAGAGAATGGCCAGGCTGGTTCAAACTGACAAAGTCTACGGTAACTCAGATAACCGCTCTGTACAGTTGTGGTGAGAAAAATAGCATCTCAGAATGCTATTCTGAGAAGCGGGTTGGCGCTGTTTGGTGGCATGAGGGGGACCTACACAATATTAGGCAGGTGGTTTTAATGTTGTGGCTGATTGGTGTGTATAATATATATATATTTTTTTTTCTTTTTTTTTATAATTATTTTATACATTTGATTTTGTTAAACATTACACAATTAAATTTGATGGAATTTGTTATGAAATTGAAATGAGTAAATCTTAAAAATAGGCACAAAACGAAATTGTGTAGTAGCCAGGTCACATTTTTATGAAAGCCGGATCCTGCCATGAAATTAAAAAATTATAAGAGCAAATTATGACTATATCTCACAATTCCAGCTTTGTTTCTCACAATTGAGAGATATTAAGTCACAATTTTGTGCTATCAACTCGCAATTACATCACATAAACTTAAGTTTTTAATCACGCAATTGCAACTTCATTTCTCGCAATTGTGACTTTTTCTCAGAATTGCGAGTTATAAAGGTGCAATTGCATAAAAATAAAGTACAAATTGTGAGATACATTCTGAATAAAAAACAAAAAAACAAATAATATTCCATGGCGGGATCAAAGCACCATATATTTCATCCCAAAATCAACTGAGATATAAATAAATAATGCATAAAGAAAATGAAGCTAATTTTTAGGACCATTCAGTTTTTTATTACAATATTATTTTCATGACATTTACTGTAAGCACAGTTGCCCAACTTATTCTCATTATGATAATCAATTCTGACATTTTACATTTAAGTATTTGTTCACAGCTCTCATAATTCTCAATGGTTGTATTCTTTTACTGCTTTTATGTTGATTTAAATACAATATACTACTATTCTTTACTATTATAATATATTACAAATATGCTAAATACTATCATTTTTTTCTCTCTTCATATCAACATAAAAGCAGTACAGTGTGTGTGTGTGTGTTTTAAAATTTATTTATAATTTTATTTTTTTCGGTACAAAAATTACAATTAGGGGCAAAAATAATTACAATTGTGCTTAATTCTCATGAAAATAATACCACGATGCAACATATCTTAAAAATCCTACAAATATGCTTCATTTTCTTTAGGTAAAATATATTTTCTCATTGATTTTGGGGGTGAAATATGGCCAAGACATGTTCTTGACAGGTTTTGTGAAATTCACCCATTATATGAACTGTAGAACAGCTTATACAACTGTGGCTACATATAATGTACATCCACAACATAAAAAATATATATTTTGTTTGTCATTGAAATAACTACACCACAATTCAAGTAATAAATGAACACCCATTCAACAGCTACACATAGAATGTCAATGTTTACACCCCACAAATGTCAGTTTTGTTATAAAGCATTGTATGCATTAATCTATTAGTTTATGTGAAAATGTCTTTGTGATTGTATTGTGAGAACTAAAATGGTGCAAATTGTCATCCACATATTGCCTGTGCCAATGCACAAATGTGCAAATAAATAAAGCCTGTGCATGTCTCTAGGTTTTCAACAATCAAAATACAATCAGAAATGTTACTTAAGATAAACTATGAAAGTGATAAAATATGACAAGGCCACTGAAAGCATCGGAATGAATAGAAACTTACATTAAAACCAAATAAAACACAAAGAATATGCAACCACAGATTTTGGCATCCAAGATGGTGGAGACAAAACATCTTGTGATAATGATGTTGATGATTATGATGAATGTGTGATGTAGATAGCAAAGGGGCAGGGCATAAGGGCCGTGGCAGAACGAGAAAGAGGGCGGGGTCACTGTAGTGTCAACATCACGGTTCTGACACATATAGTTAAATAGTGCCTGCACCATTCCAACTATAGGCCTTTAGCAAAACATACAAGAAATAAACACACAACCGTTCTGCTCAACACACACACACACACACACACACAGGTATGTACACAGATTTGCATAAAGGTGCCATTTGTACTAAAAAAATCCTTCATATTGTTTCAGCAAGAGGAAAGCCATCCTCCAAACTGAAACAATGATTTTGGGAGACAAGAGTGGTGATTGACAGGGCAGTGGACCAATCAAACAGGAGGGTAGTGATTTAGTGGCAGGGTCAGTGCTGGTCTTGGGTGTGATACTCTGTTTCTCCAGACGAGATCTGGGTGAGACGCCTACTGGAGCCCCAGAGTTTCCTCGTAATCTGGCCAGAACGCATCTGAGGAACGGAGGAGAGGAAAGGAGAGGACAGGGCAGTGAAGGATATAAGTAAAGAGGAAGTGAACAGTGAAAAAAAAAAAGATTTGAGTGCATATGGTCATCGGTGTTTGATTAAAATTGAATTTAGTGCAAAATCAAAAAGGTAGATTTCAACTGAGCTAAATCAAATCTAAACAAAAATGATGAAATAATAAGATGATAATTGTAGGTACTGACTATTTGTACAAACCATTTTTATCTGAACTAACAATTTATGCAAGCAACACACTACGGAAGTAGGCAATTACCCAAATGCGAATGTTTTGGGGCCGTTCACACTGAAATGGAAGTTTTTGACCGTTGCACAGCATCTGATTTGTCAGCATCTTGAGCAGTAGCACCACGTTTTTAAGAAGCCATATGAAGTTAAAATAATTTTTACAAAATTAAGAATTCTTGTTGCACTTAAATCTGTTTTGAATACTATTCTGATATTAGTGAAACATTGTAATATGGCACTTTTCATACCAATGTCTCCTTAAGATGATCCGCTTATGTTTTCTTTGGATAAAAGCGTCTGCCAAATGAATAAATGTAAATGTAAAAACTTTGAGGAACCTGCCTGTATTCTATTTGTTGCGCTGTATCTAGTAATCTAGTGTATCTGGTGTTTAAGTAATGGTAACAAATGTCAGTAATCAAGGGGGTGATAGAGTTGCCTTCAAATGTCTGTTTCTGGTAAACTGTAACAGCCTAACAGGCAGCTAGCCATAAATATGACAACATTTTAACTAGCTCAGCAAGATTCTCTTCAAACTGTTGCTCTGGCATAATAGACTACTTTAGGAAGGTCACATAAGACATTAAGCAATGGTTTAGTGTTACTTATGGCAATGTTGAAAATTCAATGCAAACTTGCTATGGACTATAAATTGCATTCAGACACAATTCAGAATGCAACGACGCCTGAAAGCGCTTGAGTTCATATACTTCCGTAGAGTTTGTATTGGGCTTACACTTATCAAAACATTCATTCATCCGATGTAGAAACACAAACGTTGATATTTAAGAAACAATCCTTGAGGAACATATTGAATTGTTTGTAATATTAAAGAAACGCTCGTATTTTTGCATTCAACCACATCAAACACACCAAAATCCTTCTTTTAACGATTTCACCAACCCTATCTCATGAAAGTTATACATGTTTCCAGTTTGCTATTTCGTATGGTCTTGCATGATGTTGTTCACATAAACTCACACGACTTCATCACGTTCAAATTTCTGGATGTTTAATGCGGAGGTAAGCGCAAGTTCAGCGAGGCGTTAAACAAATACTTATTAATATTATGCCCTTGCCCAAACCCCTTATCTAAACCTAACGAATCAGTAGAGTGTCTAAACATTATAGGAAGCAAGTATTAGATGGAAACGATGTCCAGCGACGTCATTGGCTGTAGTGAAAGTCGTAGGAATTCAAACGAGTGCAGTCGCATGATATCATTATGTGATTAGCCAAATTTAGAAAGTCATACGAATCCTGACAATTTCATGTGTTGATTTCACAGTTTTAAAGTTATTTCACAATTGAGTGTGTCGCTACTAGTTATTAATTGCTACTGTTAGCAAGCTTAGTAGAATCATTAGGGTGTGTTAAGGCCGAAACACACTCTATGCAAGTATGTGAAGGCAGATGCAGTCCAGCTGAACATGCATAACGTGTGCTTTTGCATTACTGTGACAGGAACAAACCGCAGTACTCAAGCAGGCATTAGAGTTACCTTCAAACGTATGTGCCATTAAACTGGATGTGTTTCTATTCTGGTAAGTTTCAATAAATATAATGACGTTAACTTTTTGCTCTGCAATATTCTCTATAAACTTTTACTCCACCATGACAGTAATTGACTTGAAAGGAAAAACTCACCGTAGAAACGGTCAATTCACACTAATCTCGATATAGAGCCCCTTGTCGCAACATTGAGAATGTAACGCATAGTTGGGTTGAGTTATGAATAGCGGTCTGACATATTTCAGAACACAATGATGCCTGAAATCAAGCTTGTGTTGTAAGATGCATCTGCGATCACGTATTTGTGTAGTAGTTTATGTTTCAGCCCTAATTAGTTTACACTGCTAATAGAAAATAGTATTTAGCAAACAACATTTACACATCACACAACTATAGGGCGATTGTGTATTAAGCAAATGCTTAAGTTAAAATTCCTTGGCAACAGTTTCAATGTGTTGCTAATCTATTACGATAACACACGCATTTGCATTGTTATGTGTTAGCTTGATAGTTTGGCGATAAAAATAGCAGAAACTTGTCCCCAGATAACTTTCTCAAGGATATTTTCAAAGAAACAAGTGGTTCATAATTATAGTAAATAACATTGTTTGTTTTTTGTATCTAAAAATGTAGATTTTTTTTTATAGGGGCAGGATTATGGTTTGAGTTAGGGTTAGACTTGTAGTTTCTATTTAGATGTTTGTGTACTTTATGAATCTGAACTTGATATGTTTGTGTGCACGTGTATCTCTCTTTTAAAAGATGCCAGGGCTGAAAGTGTTCTGATCTCTGAGATGCAGCAGTCGTGCAGGTGACCAAACCCGTAAGGTACTCATAAGAGGTGAGCCCTCCATCCTTTGGGTGATGTAATTCCTGAAGGAGTTTTTTTTACCTCCGCTGGTTTTCCGACACCCACCACGATCAGCTTGCCATCGTGGAGTCCCACCAGCATGTGAGATGGTTCCTTAGTCACGGACACACAGCGGATAGGCACTCGCATTGCCATTGGCGATACGCACAGAGTCAGACTGCCATGGTAACCGGGAGAGAGGATGTGTCAGGACAAATGTTGTTAGGACTTTACTTAAAATCTGACATTATATAAGATACATGATCAAAAACACAATCTTCTTTAGAATAGAACTGAGAGTCACATAAGATCATATACTCTAAATATATATAAAACGGAGTACATTACGGCATTATTTAAGACAGAGACATTACCTGTACAGATCTCTGACTGAGAGGAAACCCTGCTCACTGCCGATGACAACGTACTCTCCTGAAACACACATGTCTGTCAACTGCTCCTTTAGAGCAACACTGCACAGGTGTTTCCCATTCACAGAGTACAGGTGCAGAGCGTTCTTATCCTGAACGCACACATGAAACACAAGACAGAGGATCTGATTACATGGGCACAACAATGAGACTCAATTTGTGCAGGGAGAGAGGAGAAGCAAAGAGATTGGGTGTGTTCATACTTTCAGAGTGGCTTTGCCCTCTATGCAGGTGTGCACCACTAGATGTCCCTCCCAGGACACAGCGATGTGCGTGATGGAGACAGGTAGAGAGCTTTCAGATGGTGGCCGAAGTGAGCGCATGTACTGACCCCTCCTTACAGTGTGGATGATCACTGTTCCATCCTTTAACACACATTTAAGACATTAAAAGGGCAATTTTGAACACTTTTTTTGTTTTATTTAATTATTATTTAAATCAATGGACCTTCTCCTAGGCAAAGTTAGATCCTTTTTATTTTTTTATTATTAAAGGGATAGTTCACCAAAAATGATAAAGGTGCGTACACACTGCCAGCGACATCGCGCGCGACAGCGACTCAATACCATTCATTTTCAATGCGAGCACAGCGACTTCCAGCGACACGAGCTGTTGCGACCGTTGGCGCTAGATGTGGGCGTGTCCAGCGACGCGACAAAGTTGAGAAAAGTTCAACTTTGGAGCGACTAACGGAAGCGACAGCCAATAGGAGAGAAGACGGGAGAGCTCACGTGATCCTTTCTCTCTCTCTCAGCTCCTGCAGTAACAGAAAGGTGGATGAAAGGCTAATTCTTGCTGTTAGAAATTTTCCAGTGCTTTATATGCCTCTTCCCACGTACAAGGACATTTTTAAGAAAAATACTGCGTGGAAAGGTGTAGCTATCTGAGATCGCGGGGATTTTATGGACCCAGACAGACCGGCATTTGCATTTTCGCCGCAGATAAACAGCCGCTATGGCAAACAGCACGCCTTGTTTCTCATTCATCTTTGATATAAAGCATTTTATGTACTGATTCCATTTATATTTAGTCTTTTCCCTCCAAAATGTTTGTTTTTAGTGGCAAGAAAAGAGATTCGCTGTCAACAGCAATGGAGTGGCATCCATGAATGTCATTTATAAACGTTACTAGGCAACCAGTAGTGGGAACACCCACTAGCGACTTCACCGCCAGCCACTGGCGACCTGCAGCGATAAAGTCGCTGGCAGTGGGTACGCACCTTAAGTCTCTCATTATTTACTCAGCCTCACATCTCAAACTCGTATGGCATTCTTTCTTCTGAGGAAAACAAGGTATTCGTTGGAAATGAAAAAGATATTTTGTAGGATGTATGAAGAGTTTTTGTCAATGGGGTACAAAACTTTCAAGCTCCAAAAAAGATATAAAGGCAGCATTAAGGTAATCCATCCATCAGACGCAAGTGGATTAATCCATGTCCGCTGAAGCAATATGATAGCTTTGGGAGAGAAAAAGACCAAAAAGTCCTTAATCACTTTAAATCTTGATCCAGCCTGATTGAAAGATGGTGATTCTTTGATGCTGCACATGTTACCAGGAACAAAATCAATTAAATATTGCATTTTCATTTACTAGTGTTTATCATCGATCTTTAGGGGACAGCAGCACATTTTAAAAGAATCCAAAACCAAACCTTAACCCTCCATCATTTTAACTTGCATCTGCATTTTAATATAACTGAACAGGGTGTGAAAACCACAAACCTGGCAACAATGCGTCTGGTTTATGTACAGCACTCTGCACATGCCTCAAGCGAATAGAAGTGTACAAACAAGCTTCTCTCATGAAAGTGCCAAGATTTAAAGTGAATAAAGACTTGAATTATGGCCTGTTTCTTACCAAAGCGACCATATCGCATCAGAAGACATGGATTAAACCATTCAAGTTGAATGGATTACTTTTATGCATTCCTTAATGTCCTTTTCAGAGCTTGAAAGTTTTGAACCCCATTGACTTACAAAATGTTTTTTTTTTTTTCAGCAGAAGAAAGAAATTCATAAGAGTTTGAGATGCCATGAGGTTGTGTAAATTAGAAGATAATTATCATTACCAACTATCCCTTTAAGTCAAATGGCAAACAAATGTTGACACTTTAAAGTCTTGAAAGCATACCAAACAAATATTGCATGACTGTAAAATAAGAATGCGAAAGTATTACAAAATAAATAAGGTCAATACACATTCATAAAATGAAATTGTGAGGATTTCAATATATAGTATGACAGTTTAAATTGTTTTGTATTCCTTTGATTCTCTAAAACAAAGGTTTTCAGGCTGGGGTTCGGAAACCCCCAGGAGGGTCACAAGGGGGTACTTTGCTACAACTTAATTGGAAGTAAAATATTTGTTCTATTGAACATAGCAATGGAAACGCAGCAACATTGTTTTTGCAATATTATTTTAATATTAATTCAACCCGATCTAACGCAAAAGAAATGTGTATGATTGTGTAGCATATTCAGGTTGATTTAGTGATTTTAAATTATATTGTGAATTCAAACCAGTAAATATGATTTATTGTAGTTTTAAGCAGCAAGTAATAACATATTTGCATTTAGTTTCTCTACATTACTGCAACGTTTTAATAATCTATGAATGGGTTTTTATACATAAAAAAATATAGCTGCCTTTACATTTTAGGAAGGGGTTTCCTTACAAGGACACCCCTTCCTAAAATGTAAAGGCATCAATAAGGGGATCATCCTATTTCATTATCATTATACGCTAAAAGCTAAAATCATGCTTTCATGATAATACACCTTTAAAATATTTAATATGACAAAACTAAGCATGGAGTGAATGTTTTGTTTTTGAATGTGTGACTGAGAGGTGCATCTCACCCGAGATCCAGAAACCGCCATGTCCAGTTCTGTACTTATCGACACACTCACAACCTCATCTGTGTGTCCATACAACACCTGCAGTGGTTTAGAGGACAGACCCACAGGAGCACCACCCTACACACAAACGCGCACACACAAAGAAAAAGAGACATAAAAAATAAAAACCTTCTTTCTTTGAGGTTTATTTTGCTTAGATCTACAGGAAGACAACTGAGTGACTTGATCAGGTGTATTTTCCAAAAGAGGAGACTGTACCTGTTGTAGCACCTGCCACACCATACAGGTGGTGTCTTTAGAGCCAGAGATCAGGTGAATCCCAAAGTGATCTGTGGCCAGGCATGTTACGATGTCTGCCAAGAGAGAGAAAATGAACATTTGTGTTTGAAAGATAGCAGATCTTTTTTTCTGCAGTTCATAGTTAAAATGAGAACATATAGTCCGGATGTGTCTATTTGTGTGATAAGAGAGAGAGATTGTATTACCCATGTGGTGGATGTGCTGCCCCACAGTTTTGCCCTTGACCAGTGATGTCACTCTCAGGCTGTTGTCCCAGTGACCTCCACTGAAGAGCAGCTTCCCGTCATGTGACACGACAAACAGATGAGCTGTGACTTCAACACCTGGAGAGAACGGCCCTGCCAAAAACCTCTGAGTCCTAGAGAGAGAAATTATTTGGATGTGTTCATTTGATCCATCCTAATTATTTTGTTAATTTTGTCCTTTTTTTCATGTCTTATATTTAATTAAATTAAAATCTATTTAAATATTAGTATAATAGAATCATATATACACTATATGTTAATTTCTTTTTTGCTACTTTATAAAGTTTTGATCAATTCAATTATATGAACATTAAATCTATCTATTGTATTTCAATTTTTCCCTTTGTTCATTTTTTGCTACTTAAAAATGTATGTTGATTATGTTTTTAAATTGTGTTATGTTTCATTAAACTACATTTAAATCTATAGCTATTTGACAATTAGTATAATTTTTATTGTATTAATTTCTTCCTTTTATTTTTTGTTACTACTGTATTCTATTACAGGAATTGTTAACAATTAAATCATAATATTATGCAAAATAGCTTTAGATTTTATTAAAAAAAAATTTTTTTGTTCCTACATTAAATCAAATAGTTTTTAAATGTTATTTTGTATTTAATTAAAAAAGTAATTAAATATATAATTATAGGATTATTAGTATAACAGTATAGTTTTTAAGGTATGTAAATGTAATCCTTTTTTTTGCTACTTTAAAAATAACTATTTAAATTAAAATAGATTGAATTTAATTTACTTTTTTGAACTACTTTAAAGGAATTATTATGTTTTTAAATTGTGTGAATGAATTCAATTAAATATATAGCTATTTGACTATTAGTCAAATAATATAATATAAAATAGTATATTTTTTACATTATGTAAATGATTTAATTTAGTCCTTTGTCATTATGTTGTGTTATGTTTAATTAAATTAAATTACAATGTAATAAAATATATAGCTACATAACTTTGTATAATAGTATATTGTCTAATATTTTTAATTGTTTGCTACTTTAAAAGGCATTGATATTATATTATTAAATTGTGTTATGGTTCAATAAATTTAAATACATGTAAATTAAATTGAATCTATAGCTATTTGATTTTGACCGTTTAATAGTATATGTTTTTTCCTTCATTAATTCTGCTTTAAATTTATGTTTATTGTGTTATTAAATTGTGTTAATTACTATTTGACAAATATTGTAATTTACATTGGATGTTAATTTATTCCTTTTTTGTTGCTACTTTAAAGGTATTGTTAACAATTAAATGATACTATTACACTAACAGTCATATAGCTATTGATCTAATTTATTATAATTTTGTAAGCTTTTGTTGCTAATTTAAGGGTATTGTTTTTTATGTTTTGAAATTGTGTGACGTTCCATTAAATTAAATTGAAGTTAAATTAAATTACATGTATAGCTTTTTGACTATTAGTATAATTTCTATTGTATGTTAATTTATTCCTTTTGTTATTTGTTTCTACTTTAAAAGTATGGTTGTTATGTTACTAAATTGTGTCATGTTTCAATACATTTATTTAAAACTATACTGTCCCTATTTGACTATCTAATAGTAGCACCAAAATGTGCTCAATAACAACTGTTTGTCATGCACAGCAAGTTGAACTTGAAATGAAAGAGATATATTGGACATCTACAAACAGGATGATAACGGTCAAGGAGACTCACTTTGGACTGACTACAGTGGGGTCTTTGATGAAGGTAAAATAGTTGGATATGTTCTTGTCATACGGCAGCCAGCCATGAGTTCCCATCAGGCAGTTCTGGCTCAGCGTAACCTTGATGACCCAAAAAACACATTTACAAGCAGAAATCTCACAGGGCCTTAAAGACAACAACATAAATGGCATTCAAAGCACACTTAACTTCCATAAATTAGGCATAATGCACAGTCAGCCAGTCATTACTGGGGCGGCTGTGGCTCAGGTGGTAGAGTGGGTCGGCCACTAATCGCAGGGTTGGTGGTTAAATTCCCAGCCCACACAACTCCACATGCCGAAGTGTCCTTGGGCAAGACACTGAACCCCAAGTTGCTCCCAATGGCAGGCTAGCACCTTGCATAGCAGCTCTGCCATCATTGGTGTGTGAATGTGTGTGTGAATGGGTGAAAGCACTTTCAATACCACTAAGGTTAAGGTTAAGGTTCCAGAGAGCGAAACAGAACTTTCAGTGGGGAATAATATAGGACGGGACTCTATTTTATCCATTGCGATTTGATCAGATCATGAATATATTACATATAAGGCTATTATATTATTGGTTAATTTATTGCCCCACCAACATGGTCTTGGTTGTTTCCGAGTTGCAGAAAAGTTATTACAATTTGATGATCGATCACAAATACTAACTTATTTAAAAACATGCACTGATGAAAATAAAACCCAAGATATTTATTAAAAAAGTAGAAAAAACTCAAGAATGATTTCAAGTTGTCTTTACACCTGCATGTAATAAGTGGCTAATTTAGCTCAAGACTTACCAGAGTATCTGGACTTCCTTGTGAGATAAAGGAATGTGATTGGTTCTTGGGGACAATGGCTTTAACCAGAGGAACGTTGTCGCTGATGCCCTGAAACACATATGTAAAATTCCAGCATTCTAAACCTGTAACTTACAAATACATTTACATTTTACAAGATGTACAGTAAAATAAAGGTATGCAGTTATCAGTGTGTGTGTGTTCCTTGGGAATCAAACCCACGACCATGGCGTTGTCAGTGACATATTCTACCGGTTACAGGAACTTAAAGCAACATCTACTGATTCACAGTTAGAGGAACAGTCACCTCAACGAAGAACGATTTGAGTTCAGTCAGGTGCTCGAAGATGTTGAGAGGACAGGAGTCCAGACGAGATCTCCTCTTCACCAGCTCCTCCAAAGAGAGACGCACAGGATGAGGCTCCTAAGCAAACGTACACACACACACACACACACACACACACACACACACACACACACACACACACACACACACATATGCATTAAGATGGATGGTTGTGTCAAGCACCAAATGTTTTCCTGTATCTGACCCAAAAGCAGTTAATTGTTATGTAGTAAAAAAGTATGTTGTTAACAAACTCAATCCAAACCACATCCATGTATGGTTTGAAATCCAAATTTTTTGGAATGTGTCAGATTTCAATTAGTTTTATTCATTCATTGAGACACTGCACATATGTCCATAACTGTGTCCAAATACACTCACACTTCTGGTAATGCAGAAAGACTGGTACGGTTACATTTTAATATTGACTTGGTACCAATGTATCAGTACTTTCGGCAGCCCTAAATGCAAACTTTGTAGATCCACAGAACATAGAATACACCATATGAACATTCAGATCCGATTTCTTTACTTGCAAAATGTTAGTGTGATCAGTCAGCCCTAAAGATAAGATTTTCAAAACAGATTGGATGTGTGAACAAAGCCTAATTACACTAAAGAGAAATCATAATGTGTTACCTTCAGTAACTGGCAGGGTGTCTGTCCAAAGTTGCTGATCATTCCTTCTAGAGCTTTTCTCTCCTTCTCATCTGTGATAGCATCCAGATCAACAGCTCCTAAAAAAACCCAAGTCAGAGCAGTTTTGACTAATTTAAATGTCTCAAACAACTCAATACGAACTACTCAGATCGAAACAACAAACCTATAAAAATACCCAGAATCATTTAAAGAGCAACAAATAAAGTAACATGGTAACAATGAGGTTGTATTTGTTAACATTAGTTAATGCATTAGGTCTCATGAACTATCACAAGGTTTAGGGTTTTTTCAAAATCCTTAAACCAAGACCAAAATTTGTAACACTAACTCCTCATAGAGAGCTTGTAAGCTACAGTGCATACACCAAACTTGGCACAGACCTTCAGACTGTTCTGGAATGGTGTACCATGTCATTTCGAACTGATTGGAATTATGGTTTTCGCACAGGAGATGATCAAAAGTAGGAATAATTCCATAGACTTACATTGACAATGTTCAAATAGGACAACAGAATGCTTGTTAATTCAAACTCCAATTGTCAAAAATTCAAATGCAAACAAACCCACAAAACGCAGATTCTCACTCACTCACTCACTCACTCACTCACTCACTCACTCACTCACTATCTATCTATCTATCTATCTATCTATCTATGTCTGCCTGACTGGCTGTATGCCTGTAGAAACATTATGTTTAAAACTTTAAAAAACATCAAAATGTATCTTGACAAACTTTACCAACCTTGTTTTAACTGCATTTATAAAGCTTTATAAACATACTATTGTTTATTGTTAGTTCAAGTTAATTTAAAATGCATTAACTAAGGTTATAATATACACATTTGTTTTAAAAATGTATTCTATAATAAAATCAACATTAACCATTTATAATTGGTTAACGATTAATAATTACTGTAAATGTATTGCTCACTAGTTTGTTAACAAATACAATCTTACAGTAAAGTGCTACCAAGAAAATTTTATAAATGCGTGTAAAATTGTTGAGCATATCGTCCTTATTTTTTAAACTAGAGCGCCGCCATTATCAACCTTGAATGTGGACCACTTCCGGTATAAGCCACTTCCAGCTATTTCAGCTATACAAAATAGCTATGCTGCTTTATATTACAGGCTGGCAATAAATGTCAACATATTATCATTAATTCGGATTATCATAAACTCATTGGTTTGAACGCATATAGTTTTACCGTTTGACGCATTTTGCTATTGTTTTATCACACACAGTCGCACAGGCAGAGTGAATGAAATCAGGCGATGACAAGAACAGTCCTAAGCGCTGTCTGACACACCACCCTCCACAAACTTTACACAACCAGCAGAAAGATGAAAGATGCTGGGAAAATGCTACTTCAACTTTCTTTGCACCAAAACTGCATCTTGTTTAATCTTGAAAAAATAAAACGCCTTTTACTCTTCGTTCTTGTCAGAGATTATTCTCTTTCTTAGCAGTGCATAGTAAACAAACAAGCAGATCAAGCATTCAGCATGGCTTATGAAACTTTGCCTATAGAATCAAATAAATAAAGACATCACAGGAGGTTATGCAGTACATATGAACAGAGGTTTACATGGAGACAATAAAGACTGCATCGGTAAAAAAGAAGCAGATTTCATTATCGTCTCTTCAGTACAACAACACAGCATCAATTATTTAACTACTCTTTTACTATCAATACTGACGTTAGAAAATTATCCAGCATTGGCACATAAATCTGTTGTACATCCTGTGGTTGTGTGATAGTTTATAAGCCCAGAACACCAACTCTGGTATTATAACCTTCTAGTTATTTACAATATGGTCTAGTGACTGTTCTTTTTAGTGAATGAGATGAACTAGTTCAAATCGGACTGAATCGTTTGATACAGAAAAAATAAATGAGCAAAGACCTTAAAAAAAACAAAAAAACTATTTCCAAATGCCTGAAGGTACCAAGTTAATCTGTACAAACAATAGTACAGAAGTATAAACACCATGGGACCACGCAGCCATAATACCGCTCAGGAATGAGACTCATTCGATCTCCTAGAGATGAACATAGTTTGGTCCAAATCAAAAATCAATCCCAGAACAACAGCAAAGGACCTTGTGAAGATGCTGGAGGAAACAGGTAAACAAGTATCTATATCCACAGTAAAGGGAGTCCTATATCAACATAACCTGAAAGGCTGCTCAGCAAGGAAGAATCCACTGCACCACAACCACCATATAAAAGCCAGAATATAGTTTGTAAGTGCACATGGGGACAAAGACCTCTGGTCTGATGAAACAAAAAACTGTTTGGCCATAATGACCATCGTCATATTTGGAGGAAAAAGGGTGAGGTTTGCAAGCCAAAGAACACCATCTCAACCATGAAGCATGGGGGTGGCAGCATCATGTTGTGGGGGTGCTTTACTGCAGGAGGGACTGGTGCACTTCACAAAATAGATGGCATCAGGAGGAAGGAAATTTATGTGGATATTTTGAAGCAACATTTCAAGACATCAGCCAGGAAGTTAAAGCTCGGTCGCAAATGGGTCTTCCAAATGGACAATGACACCAAGCATACCTCCAAAGTTGTGGAAAAATGGCTTAAGGAAAACAAAGTGTGAAAGTAATGGTATTAGAGTGGCCATCACAAAGCCCTGAAAAAAGTGTGGCCTACAAACCTTACTCCAGTACACTAGTTCTGTCTGGAAGAATGGACTTATTGTGAGAAGCTTGTAGAAGGCTACCCAAAACGTTTGACCCAAGTTAAATAATTTAAAGGCAATGCTACCAAATACTAACAAAGTATATGTAAACTTCTGATCCACTGGGAATATGATGAAATAATTATCTCTACTATTATTTCACATTCTTAAAATAAAGTAGTGATCCTAACTGACCTAAGACAGTTAAATGTCAGGAATTGTCAAAAACTGAGTTTAAATGTATTTGGTTAATGTGTATGTTAACTTCTGACTTCAACTGTGTGTGTATATATATATATATATTAATCATGGAGAATATTGTGAAAACAGTCCAGGGAAAGGTTTGACCAAAGTCAGAGTTGATGTCACTAAATGCAATGTCAATGCCATTTCACAGCTAAAATAAAGCTATGGTAACAGCGTGATCACAACAGATCTGGACCCACTGCAGCCAGATGAGGTCAATTTCCTTCAGAATGCACACTCATGAGACACAACACAATGTAAAATATGAGGCTGAATACAGCTTCTTAAATCACAAGATTCTTATTCAGTAAAAGGATTGTGGTGCTCAAGTTCTTCGCCACTACACAACTTAAGCTCTAAAAATCTAAATATTACCTCGTCTTGGCAAATCGAATATATATTTTAGTCGCTTAGCATGAAATTTGGTTGCATTTGCGAGTAATTTACTTGCAATGTCGACGGATGCATGAAGAGCTTTCCACAGACTTACCTGAGATTACTATGGTCTTACAACAAATACTACAGTTAAACTTTGGTTAAAATGCAAGATGATTTTATCAATTATAAATTTTAATAATGGGTGATATTTAATTTTAGCTTGCTGGTCTTTATATCATACCTTCATATGTGCAGTAATAGAAGACATTAAGGGCCTCCACTGCTGCTGGGCCCCGCTGTTTATAACCAAATATCAGATCAATCCATTCATGCAGATGGGTGGACACATACTCTGATTCCTGCATAGAGAGAGATACATCATCTGCATAAAAAAAAGTCATGTGATATACTTAAACACTTATTTCCTATATATTTAATAGTATAAACATGAGACCAGCAGTCAATATCTGGCCTTTTGCTCAAGAGAGGAATCTATTTTTGCAGTTCTAGTTTTGTAACCTTTCACAAGGCTATTTTTCACTCTTTTAGCCATTAATAGCACAGAAGTGGCAAAGGATTTGTGACAAACAGAGCAACAGACATTAAAAGAAGCCTGTATTCAATTACACGTTCCTCCAAGGTTTTGTATTGAGGTTAGTGGGAAAAACTGTGATGAGGTCATCAGAAATTGACTCACCAGGGCTTTGCGGTGCTTGTAGATAAAATCCTCAGGGGATTTAGCCCATTTAGGCAGGATGACATCATTTACCCTCTCCTTAGAGATCTGCAGACGACCTAGGTCAAATCCTACAATAGCAAGAGAGAATAATTTAATACATATATAAAGGCATTTGAGTAGAAGAGAAGTAGGTAAAATAGTGACTGAGACTGTTTGAGAAGTCTATTTGAAAGCAGTCATTCTTTTGTTCCTCCCTCTAATATTGCAGGGGAAAAAATGGCTTTGTTTGCTCTATCTCCCTGCAAAAAGTCTTATTTCATAACAGTAGATGGCTGCAAGTACTAGGAAAATGTATTTTTCCTCTATCACGTTCTATAATAATATACAGATCTGAAATGTAGGTGGCACTCCAATGCAGATAATCACACGTGTATATTTAGAGTGTATTAACCTACCGCAATGTTTAGTTGAATAGCTTAGCTTCTGAGTTATCTAGAAGCTCAATTATGGTGTCAATGCAAAGCAGAGAGCCTCAGCTTTGCAATGAAGAACATTTCATCATCAATATTTGATAATTTTGACAATGATTTGTATATCATGGTTTTTCTACTGGACTGCATACTTTGTTCTGAACTTCTTAGACAAAACATTAGATTATTTGCCCAAGCAAGTTTACAGACAAGTAAACAATGGCTCATTTTAAAGAAAACATCCTAATGGAAGTGTTGATATAGAGTGAGTGGCTATTTGGGGCTTGCAGAAGCAGTGATAAGTGCAGACATAAGACAATTGTCTTTATTGTCTTACAGAGCTCATATTTCACTTTGTGATTCTTTGGATAAACATTCAAACTGTGGTGTCATCACAACAAAATAAACAACGTATTTCTATATCATTGCCAAAAGGTGGCACTCATTCACAACACAGAGGTTTTCAGGTATTATTTTGTTCGTTTGTTTAACCTAAATGCAAAAGTAATGGAGTTCTGTAAAAGCTGAGGTTCTAAGCTTTCAAATGGTACCATATATGCCTGACTTGTGGATCCGGGAACATTTATTTTGTAATCCTAAACTTAGTACACGCTCCTGGCAGCGGACATGGACCTTCTACCGGGTCCGCAGAGTTGAAGAGGTTAAAATCTGGTGTGTTTTAGAAAACCCTCTGTTCTGTGTCTGCTCACCATTCTGGTTCTCCAGGAATTCGGGGAAGTAGAAAAATTCTGGGATGAGCTCTTTGACGTCATTGGGGTTGTCCATGAGGGTCTGCCAGGTAGCCGGAATGGAGTGAAACTGACGGTCAGCACAGTCAAACCTGAGACAGACAAACAGTCAGACCAAATCCAGACAGTCAGACCAATATTGTACCAACTTTATTTTGATTTAAAGGGGACATTTTCTGGAAAACATGATTTTTCTTTAGTATGAGAGTTTGGTGTACTATGCAGACTCTAACGTTCACAACTCCATGACAGCAAGAGTGAATTACTAGCAAAGTAATTTACCTTTCACTCTGTAATTGGATGTGTAGGGACGTGAAGGGTTCGACTCTGATGAGGTAATGCATGACTCCAGCAGCATTTGAGTAGTGAGTGCCATAGTGGAAACGGTCAATGGTGCCAGTGGGGTCTTCGAAACTCTCGTACCTGCAGATCAGAGTAGAAAACAAATACCAGGTAGGACCAACAGTTGCATTCTTCCACAAAATCACTTTCAAAAATCAAGATGTATGCTCTGTTTCAAACCCTAGTGAGCTTCTGTGCAGTCTACAGCCTACTTAGACAGCTACCTTTTAAGACAGTATCCTAACATCATGTAAACCTCATAATTGACTGATTTAAATGAATTCTACTGTCGTTCAGTCTTAGCAACATGAAAATGACTTGTGAAATGGAGCTTTTTTTTTTTTTAATGGAACACTTTAACAATAGTTTTCAGTGCAGAATAAAATTTCAATTTATTTACCTTTCAAATCGTCTTTAATAAAATGTTTCAGTAGATTTTAGCCTATTGTTTGGTAAATGTTTCCCATTTGAAGTACACTAATGATTCCTAAACGTGTTACCAAGGTAGGCAGTTCAATTAGGTTTGAAACAAAGTAGGGATGTGGCAATGTATCGGTTGCCGATATTTATCAACCAATTATTGACCAAATTAGAACCATTGGCATATTGGTTAATAGCATGAAAACACATATGAAAAACGTATAGTTTATCTTTAATTAGTTAGTGACATACTTCGTAAAAACTAATAGCCACAATATATAGAAGCTTTTGTACCTTGTACAATCTTAAGGCATATCACCTTACAAAAACAGTGATCTGATGAACAATTAAGGTAAATGGCAAAATATCGGTATTGGCCCAAAATGTTCAGACCGGTGCCTCCCTACTAAAAAGCTATGGTTATAACATTACAACCTGCTAAACAATAGTGGTGCTTTCTAGAGAGAGAGAGAAACCCACTTTTCTCTGACAGCTTTGGCATTCCTCTCATTTAGTACAGCCACCGGTTTAGAGAGATCCCTGAATACACGTGGATCAGACAGATCCAGCTCTTCTGACGTGTAATCACACAGGATCCAGGGAAACTAAACACACCAAAGGAAATCATGTAAGTACATTTTGCAATGATAGGTGATATGTGGCCACACTGAAATCTGAAAACGCAACTCACCACAGGATACTGAGCCAGATCATTATACGTTCTCCCTGCAATAGTGTTCAACTGCATCAGGTAGTCAAAATTTGAGATTTCATGGTTCACCCATTTCTGATGAAAGAAAAAGAGAGAGGTTGCCTGTCAACAAAAACAAATCACCTTCAAATGTTAACGGCAGTTTATCATTACAGTGGAATTGATTGATTTGTAGAACACATACTAAAAATCGATACTATCTCTTTAAGAAAACAAGCAGTTCTGTAAAGTTTTATCTCTAAATGAGCACGTTAACGAGTGAGGACTCAAATGGCTTCTTTACCGCATCGTGCTATTCATGATTAGAATTAAATGTTTATGTTTTGCTGTTTTTGATCAACAACTGAGTGTAAAGAACAGAAACGTTATTAGAGCAGAAACAGATAAGAACAGAAAAGTTTAAAAGAAACATTATTCAATGAAAAATGGAGTACGTGGACCTCATCTTTGGACACACACTACAAGGAATGAGTTAAACCAAACTTTTACTCTTAACATGAACTTCTTCAATCAATCATTGGTGAGTGAAATCTGATCTATGATTAGCCTCTGGAAAATCACAGACATTTATAGTCGCCTAGTGCAAAATTTGGAGTGATTTACACACGTCGTAGTAGAGGATTGCGCATATAGTAAAAAGTTGATCTTGGGATTTAAAAAACAGATATTGAGATCGTTCATTTTTAACGCAAAACACTTTCAGTCTGACCAGCCACTAAAGGCCTTTTCACATCAAACGTGACACGATAATGAGAAGCGAATTACCATCAAATGGCCCTTTCCCATTGAAAGCAAAGAAAAAGACTGCCGTTGGCACATTCAAGCCTTTACAATAGGTGGAGCTAATCGACAAGCAATTCTACCCCGGTACATTAGGTGGCTTTGCACACCTTTGAACTGGTCTGCTCTCCACCCATGATGGACTATGAGAAGAAGTACTTGACAAGAAGATAGAAGAAAGAAAACTGATTTCTCTAAAAGCTGCAGCAGCGATGAAGTGCTTGTTGTTGATTTGCTTAACGAGAAAGAAAACATTCGAGACACTTCACAAACTATTTCAGTTCACCTGCTGGACAAGTTGACTGGCAGTCTTATCATGTGTACACAGTCTGAGGGGTGGTTAAATTTTCTTTCCTTTTTAATGCATTTGATGCAAATGAAATGAGTGTCCTCACTGCTTCAGCATTTAATATCAGTGGCCAAAACAGCTTTCTGTGGTTTAGCAACATATCTTCTGCTGGATATGGAACTGCAGATGCTCCACACATATTTTATTGGTCAGGGTGTTTCTTCACAGGGCGAAGAATAAATTTTTAGACACACTCACCGTAAAAAAATACTTTGTTTTGTTGGCGCGCAATTCGGCGAAAAAAAGTTCTATCCAGGTGTGAGGGGCTCGTCAGGAATCCAACATTTCCGTAAAAAATGTTAATCGCAGAGAGAAATCGCGTCGAAGCTTAGTGTTTGGTGTGAAAAGGACTTTAGACATATTTTTGTGTTTGCAGTTACCTGTGTAAGTCCAGAGGCTTTGAGGAGCTCCTGAGGTGAGTGTGTGTCGTGCAGTGAGAGAGATCGAAGCAGCAGCATCCGACTGTACACTTTATTGCGCACCTGTCAATCAAACCAACAAACAACCAATCATCAGAGACAGAACAAGTGCAACAAGAGAGATGAGATGTAAATCAATGTCCTAAATATTTTTCAGTGAGAACAGAAAAAATATGAAACCTCTAAATTCCAGTTAAGTCATGATGTTATGACAATGAAAGAAGATGAATAAAAAAAAGATGATTGCATCTATGAAAGCAAGAGACTAAAAAGATTAATTGGACTAATGTTGAAATATTCCTGACCTCCTTTTTGAAGTTGAGGAAGTAGTTGGTCTGATCAATGAGGAAGATTTCCAGAGCTGAGCGGCGGAGGTTATATCTGCGCAAGTGGATCTCTCTGATTTGAGATAACGGCCATTTGAAGTCCTGACCAACACCTGAGAAAACAAAGTGCTTCAATATCAACACTTTCACCACATAAATGACTTCTTACTGCATACTGTGTCTTTTAAACTGCTAAATATCCTACTGTCCCATTAATATCATCACTTCCCCTCTCCTCACCCTCCTCTTTCTCGGTGCTGCTGTCATAGAAGTAGATGTGTTGTGTGGTGAGCTCAAGACGGCCCGGATACACGTCCACCACCGTGACCAGCTCACAGTCCTCTGAGATCATCAACTTCTCCTTCTGACCCACCTCCTCGGAATCAGCCCTCATAGAAAGACAAAAAGATAGAGAGAACATTAATCTTGCTCCAGAAATCTTGAATCTGAGAGTATTTACAAATAATTGCACTGATTATTCTGTATCACTATATGTGTGTTTTTGCATTGGTTCCATTGGCTACTGCTACTGTCCATCTACAATGTAACTCACTGACTGGCCGATGTGGGATCCTCCTCTAAGAGTTCCAGGATGTCGTCCTCAAAGTCACTGACCTTCACCTGTTTCACGGCCTCCAATAGCAGTGACTCCGTGTTTATCTGCGGGTGCTGCACACCTGCAGTACCACACACACACACACACACACACACACACACACACACACACACACACACACACACACAAACACTTCTTAATTTCCAAATACCACACAACGCTCATGACAAGTTCCAGGTGACACTGTTTGATTATGTGTATCTTTACCCAGATTGTCTCTCAGTGCGCTTGCTTCTCTGTGAGGGTCAAAGTTGTAATTCCTCACAAGTTTCAATCGCATACGTGAGTAGTTCTCAGCGCTAGAAAGCTTCCAGTGCATGTCCTTCTGCTGCCTGTAAACAAAGAACACGTTTCTATTGTGTTGTCCTCACTGGTAGTACACAAAAACAAACAATCAGTGCAACTATGGTCATTAACATTACAAACAAATTACTGTAATGAAGTGATCCTTTTAACAAAACGGTCAAAAAAGACTAACAAACTTACAAACTAACGGTCTGAAATGACTGAATTCATCAGAGCATTTACTGACTGAAAAATATCTTTACTTGTCAACATTGTTAAAGAAAATGTACTCACAAAGTGTTTTGTTGTAATAAATGCAATTCAGTGTTGGGTAAATTCAGTGTGTATTTTTACATAGTTTTAGTCTTCTAACGATTTCGTCAAGTCATATTCATTCATTTTATTCAGTTTTACGCGGACTAAAATGGCATTTAAGTTTAGTCAACAAATATAAATAAATCTAGTTGATAATATGCAAAATGACAAAAGCATGTCAAAGTTCAACAAACCAAATGTTATATAATATTCAAACATTTATAAAAAAGTTAAACATTTTCTTAATTTACTACTAAATAAGAGGTTAACTACAAAATACTCTACAACTGTCCTTGTTGTGGAAACCAGAGCTCCTGAAATAATAGCAAATAATGAATATACTAAAGTATTAGCTGTAGAAGTTAGCCTACTGCATTGTGAACATCACAGTATCTGTGGTATATTAGATACTGAATCTGATTGGACAAGAGACATTCCACGAGCACTGATGGTCTGACACATCAGCACTCGGACGCTTCACTGTGTGTATCACTCCACTTGTGTTCGTGCCATTCTAAACTAAGGCATAAGAGCAGTGCATATCTGTTAAGAGTTACTGTCTTTATTTTTGAAATTACATATGTTAGCCAGCAGGTGGTGGCAAAAGATAATTTTTGAGTGTAATATGAGCCAGTTGGTGACGTGAAGTGAATCTGTTAGTCATTGTTTACATAGAACAGCGCTCCGTAATCGCTCGTAATACATTACCAAAGCTAGGAAATAGCTTTAAACGGACAACTTCAGGATTAAGGCTCATGCTGAGAGACACAACTGATTGATTCATTACAGAACTCACGTGCTTCCCTTTAATCGGAGTTCCCGCATTGGATAGATACTGTTTAAAATGGCGGAGGATATTGCTGTTTCTATAGTGAATGACTCTTGTGCACTGGCTGCAGCGAAATAGAGAAGAATACCCCCACTCGGATGTCTATTTTACACTGAAAAAGCTGACAGCATCTCTGACTGGGTGTGGCAACAGGTGATCGCACATGCTCTCACACACCACACACTCTCTCTCACACACACACACACACACACACACACACACACACACACACACACACACACACACACACACACACGTCTATCCTTGTTTATCCAATGACTTGTTAGAAAGAGCACAAGCCGTGATACTATTTCTAAAGTGACATTTTTGAATTACTAACAGAGGTTTGGACGCATCCAACAATGGCAGAATCAGATTCGTAGCATAAGAAAGTAGTTCCAAGCACAAACACGTTTTTATGACCGTACTTAGATTTCCTAATTTTTGACCTGTTCTTTGCACTGTTGTACATAAGCAATATCACAATCATGCTATATGGCCATACATCAGCACTGCTGTAATTACCTACAGCACTCGGCCTGTGGCCGAATCACAGCAGTGCTGATGTAGGGCCATATCGCACTCTTGTTCGTGTGATATTGCTTAAATATATTCTTCCATATACAGATGTTTCTCTAGATGTTAATATCTTCCAGTATTTATTTCACATCTGAAATTTTAATCAGTAACGTAATCTTATTCTCTCTAATTATCTCATCGGATTATTACTTATTGCATGTTTTGATGAAAATCTAATTTTAAGTGTTTTAAGCAGAGACAATTAAGTATCAACTTAATCATTACCACGCATACAGTAAAATAATTTCCAATTCTTTGAAAGTCAAGACCGACAGGTAATGTAATCGATATCTAGTCATATAATTACAAGAACTACATTTCTGTAATCTGATTTACGTACTCCATATTAAAGTTAGTTCATTACAACCCAAAACTGATGTTACTGTAATAAAAAAATATTTAAAAAAATAGATTAAATAAAGTAGTTAAAATGTGTCTGTGTACATTGCATTCACTTGTTTTGTTTTTTAAACAACACTTTTTTTTTTTCAAAAGGTGGATTATGTGATCATATTTTTAAACCGAAGATATAAAATGGTGAAATTAAACATTTATCTGTTCTGTTTTTTCCAGTTAGCTCACAAGCTAACCGGTTGGTCTATTAGCTTAGCACACCACTAGCTTCTTCTCCTCTTCCTTTTCATCACATTTCTCCTCGCTGTCGCCACCTTGTGATTCGGCAGTATGATTGCATTGAATAAAACTTGTTTAAGTTTAACTGTATAAGTTGCAGTTACTTAATAATTGTACGAACTCTTCATTTTGTATCTCCGAACACTCACTTGTCCACCCAGGGTCCTCTTTCACAAAAGAGTCCTCTGCGAGCTGCCCTCCACTGCCTGAGGATGGCGCTGTTCTGCGTGTGGATTTGTTTGAGCATGCTATTGTACCTTAAGTTCTCCTGTCTCCCACGACGATTGAACGGCTCCACAAACTGCTCCTAAAGTTGTTAGAAGAATGAAAAATGTCTTTACAAATGCATAAGTGGGATATAGAAGGCACTTCGATGCCTGATACCTTTGCATCTTGTTATTCTCCATTTAATTCCAACTCTAATTTAATTTAAATTTAATATGCAGGTATATTCAGTTTTACCTGAAAGTGTATCTTGCTCTCTCCTCTCTCTCGGTCTCTGCGGTGTAGATTGAGCATGAAGGCCTCGTAACAACCCTTCCAGTAGAGAGCCATGTTCTCATGCCCCTGACTGAACGTCTCAATCTCATACTGCTTCATATATGGGATGATCTGACAAAGAAAACCATGAAGCTAAACATCTACAACGCATCAATGGTTAAACATATTAGAAAAAGGAAACTTGAAAGTTTTATCCTTCAATATGAAATCAAAATGAATCCTTTTTTTTTTTTTTTTTAAATATAATCCAATTAATAAAAAAAGTTTTTTTGTTAAAGCCTTTTACCACTCCTGACCTTTAACCAACAGTCATATTAAGACTTTCACTTTTCACAATCTGATTAATTTCTGATAGATATAATCATGTTCTGTCCTACAATTTTACACATAAGTACATCATTACATAAGTAAAATGGGTTGCAAACTGAATTTCATCTTAAATTTGAAGTTTTTGAAGTCATTTACAGTTTGATTCATGTGAAACTAGTGTGAAAACTGCATTCCAAACTCAACAAAGTCAGTTTGAAAAGAGGATTAACGTTCAACTCATGTGCAACCCAGTTCAGTTCATGACCAAATAAATATATACTGTTTTCTGGTTGACAACAAAATAATTTTGAAAATGTACTGTGCAAATAACCTGAAGTATTGGGTAGAGATCGACCTATAATTGGTTTTTACAGATGTTTTTGACAGATGTTTACTTTGTAAATAATTGGTAATAGATTTATAAAAAGGGTCAGTTAAAAAATGCCATTACACTACTGTGCATTCAACAGGAAACTGTAGTGTTCACAGGTGAAGTATCTTATTTCATAACATTAATAATATTACATAATTTATGTAACTGGTCCTGCTCGACCCACTCTGAACGAGATTCGAACCGGCGTCTCCGATGTGATGCAGATGTGAGAATATTTAACACGTAGAGGTTTTAGCTTTTTAATCAAAAACAAAGATAAACTTGCATGGAATGGGATATTTGTAAACACTTAAAACTCATGTTTTCACAAGTGCCTAAAACTTTCACTCAGTTCTGGATATTTATTATTATGCAATAAATATATATATATAAATTACAATATTTAAAATGCATATTATGTGTTTATTGCTGTACACATAATGCATGCTATAGCTTCTTCATTCTCTTCTCACTGCATTTAAAATATGACTTAATATTCGAGAGGCTGTATGATTTTAGCCAATCAGAATAGTGGGGATTGAAGTTTAAAGGGACAAATCCAAGGCAAAAACCGAGCTTTTCTGAGAGAAGGCAAGGAACAGGGTCGAAAATTATAATTTATTACTAAACTATGAGTGCTGACTAATGAGTTTTAGTGCTAAAAACTTGACTAACATTATCAGTGGACCTCAGGGAAGATAATTAAATGATAAAAATAGCATTCCCTTTAAATGAATGGTTCACCCGAAAATGATAATTCTCATCATTTACAAGTCATCTCAAACTCAAAAGAGTTTCTTTCCTCAATGGAACACAAACAATACACACATATCTGATGTGGTGTTAATATATCTATATAGTACAAGTCAATGGTGTACAAACGTTCAAGCTCCAAAAAGGACATAATGGCAGGGAAAGGGTAATCCTTCCGACTCCTTCCGGTGGTCTAATCCATGTCTTCTGATTGGTTTTGGGAGTGAAACAAACCAAAACATAACTTTATTTCCACACAAATCTTGACATCTACAGTCTCCTTAGTGCATTGATGATTTGAAGATCAATAACACTTCTGTATTGCTTCAGAAGACACTTATTTAAACCAGTCGAGTCATATGGATTACCTTTATGCTGCTGTAATGTCCGGTTTGGAGCTTGAAATTGACTGACCCCATTGATTTGCATTGTATTGAAATACAGTATTTACATTATATAACCATCAAAATATCTTTGTTAGTGTTTTGCAGAGGAAAGAAAGTCATTTAAGTTTGAGACGGCATAAGAGTGAGTATATGATGAGAGAATTATCATTTTGTGTGAACTATTCCTTTAAATATATCAGTTATCGGACACTTCAACATAAAAATAATTGGTATCACTATTTGTCGTAAAATAAAATCAATATCGGTTGATGTCTATCATTGGGACAACTGAATTTGGTTTCAGACTCAAGCAAACCAACTAATTCTGATAATAACTTTGAAAGCAGGTAGTACAGACAGAATCACTCTTGAGTCTCATCCAAGAGATTCTTACATATTTGTCGAGGTAGACCCTCCACTCAGGAGAGCTGCAGTACAGCTGGAAGTCTTCAAAGAAGGATGGGCTTCCATTATTGTCAGGAAGAGAAGGGAGGTGCAGCTCCATGTACAGGAGTTTATGAACTTTAGACAGGAGGGTCCGGAGCAGAGGCACTAAAAATGAATATTTCTCCTCCATTCGCTCCTCGCACACAGAGCGCCTGAGGATACCCTCCACACGACCCAGAAGATAGCAAGCCTCATCCTGAGAGTCAATCGTCTTTGTCTGCAAGATGCCGTTCAGCTTTGCCGTCGCCATGGCACACACCTAAGTGAATAAACAAACACTTAAGCATACAAACTGATGTTAACCCAGATAAACATAGGAAATATTGATGCATCAATGAAAACATTTAAAAACAGTTGACGATTACTGACAAGTACCAATCATTTTAGCAACACTTAGAAGTTTTGAAGACAGTGTGTTTAGTATTGTCCATATTAAATCAACAGTTAAGAGCATTCAATTAAAAACTGTGAAAGCTATAAATATAATTTTTAGATCATTTAAATAATATATTTTGGTTAAATATAATAAAAAAATATTTTAGTTATTATATAAACTAAATTTAATGAGTTTTCACAGTATACATATTATACACATACTGTTTTTATATATAATGACATTATTGGCATATATATATCTATATATCTATATATATCTATATATATATATATCTATATATATCTATATATATATATATATATATATATATATATATATATATATATATATAAAAAGCTTATGAGAATTACAGACTAAAGCATTATATTCTCCAGCTATAACTTACTCTCTAGACTCAAGATAAAAATGGCATATATATGGGATTAAGGAAATACAGCCTGTTGGAAAAATACATTATTATGAAATGTCACTAAGGCAAATATAATGAGAGATAAAACATTTCAAAACACAATGCTTTGTGACATCAACTTGTATTCATCACCCATTATACAAAAAAAAATAAAAATTTGCAGGCCATGGAATTAAATATTAGAAAACATTAATTGGGGAACACAAGAGAATTTATTAAGCTTCCACCTAATATGAAACCTGGTGTTTTCTATTCATTTAAGCAGAGACTAAATGAAGTAAACAAACTGTTGTTTTCTGAAAGTACAAATTGTGTTGGTTGTGTTGAACTTTACAGAAGTGATGGTTTATTTATATTTAAATTATTACTATTATTATTATTAACATTTATATTTAATTTGCATTGATAATTTTCCACCTGTTGTCATAGACATATAATTCTGTGATGGTAAATGGGGCCGGTGGAAGAAGTTTGAGATGGTAAATGTTTGGATTTGGGGAGGTGGTTATAGAATTTTTTTTTACCCCTTTGTTATTTTCATAGCCTTTTCATTTTGTTTGAAGTGCAGTTTTATTTTAGAAACATATTTAATTGTTTTTTTCAAATTTCCATAAATGAATATATTTTTACAGCAAAATCAATAAAGCAAAAATAGTGTCCGATCTCTCGGCAGGAGAGTTGATAATGTAATTGGAAATTGCAATATTTTCTTTATAAAACTATTGTGAAAATATTTCTTGCATGTCACCCTGCTCTCATATAAAAATTATATATATATATAATGTATTTAATTTTCATGAAAAAAAAACTAAAACAGCCTCAAATAGACAATAAAGCTTAGCACTCATTTTACAAAAATTATTAATATAAAGACATTTTAATTTATAATTAATATATTACATTTTATTTAATACACTTCTCAAATTTATGTACAACAAAATTGTATTTACAAAATGTAATATATCTAATTAAATATAATTTCCCTCAAAAAACAAAGAGCATCAAATAGAGATAATACAGCTTAGAAATAAATTATTTAAAAATAATAATTTTATGCAAAATGTATAATTAATAAAATACTGCATTTTATTTAATAATACATTTCTCATTTGTGTAACAAAGTCACAGAATCTATTATGCAGCATGATATCAGATAAAAAAAGCATGGATACAAATTTTACCTAAAACAACAGCAGACATATGTTACTGTCAATAAACAATATAATGGACAATTTTATAAATATTCACTCTAAATGTCTATTCCACTTGCATAACATGAAATCAGGCACTAAAGTTTGGATAACTGCTTTGTGATCATGAAACTTGTCAGAGAAAGATTGTATACTGTTTGAATTGGGGGGATGCAATATTTGTCTAATCAGACCAATGCTGTTAATTAAAAAATAAATGAATAAACAATAATATTTTCAATTTCAGATACCGATATGATGTAACATGCATCCAAAGTATTGGATATTGGTAAGAATCATCAATACTGATCGACCACTCATATGAATGTTGTCTAAGGTGGTTATGATTCCACCAGTATATGAGCACTGATATTGATGGCCCAACATCAGTACCTGCATCAATGCATTTCTATCTCTCTCACCTGAGGATCTTCCTGTGCCATGAAGCCAAGCAGCAGCCGAAGCCCCACCTGAGACAGCTGAAGCCACTGCGTCCCTGCGGCATACCACACCATCAGCCCATCCATCAGAGTCACTGTCTCCTCCAGAACCTTCTCAGTCCACAGGGCCGGATTCACCAGACCCTCAGCCTGCAGGAAGTCTTGCACAATGTGAAGAAGGCGCACAGCATTCTCTGTATGCTGAGGTAACGTTGCCGTCGTCGCCTCTCTGTTGTCCGTCACCGCCCACTCCAACATCCGCTCCATTAGACTAGATATAGAGGAAGAGAGAGAGAATGAAAGAAAGAAAATTACAAATTAACACAAATGGTCAAATAGGAGTCAAAGTTTTCAGAGTGACAACCGCATTTAAATGTGGGAGCGAAACCTGTAGATTGGCAGTCTTTGTGTACGGAAAACAAAAGTCACTCCTAAAATTGCAATGGTTATCATAGCAATAACTACAGCAATGTTTTATTCAGGTGAGTTTCCGCTCACCTAATTTTGATGTGGTCAACAGGCAACAGCAGCTCATTGGCAGTGCCTAGTTTGGTAAGGGCGGAGAACACCTGCCCCCTGTCCAGCCAGGCGGCATCATCTGAGCCCTCCACCCCCCTCAACATCACACATAAGATGATTTCCAACAGCAGATGCGCCAGTTCCTCCTCCGTACGCTGGGTGGCGAGAGAGCATTACATCAATTATTCAAATGATGTTGGTTGAAATCATCGATAAACCGTTGACAGTGTTTTGCCATCATCACCCCACTTTTCTGGAGGACATTTATGCATTTCTGACACATTATACTGTATACTTATATTATTTTTTTCTATTACATACAGCATTTGAATGAACCATAAAGGGCCGTCCATTCACCCAGAATGCATTTTGTGTTGATCTTTATGATCTAGTATTTCTATGTGAACATGAGCTAGACATACATTTTTAGTGTTGTGCTGAATCTCGCTGTTTTTTCAGCACCTCGCATAGGAGCGGCACGTTTTAGACAGTTACAGAAAAAAAAAGAAAAAGAAAAAACAAGTCAACTTTTAAAAGCGAGCTTCAATGTGTAGCGCCACATTTAGCTTTTTAACCCAAGAACGTGTTTGGTCTGAATGGCCCTTAATAGTTACAAATAGTGCAACCCATCTTTTATCTCTTTTTGAATTAATATTTCAGTCTAATTATAATTTGACTAGGGATGTCAAGCAATTTTTTTATTTTTTATTAAATTAATAAGATAATGTGCCGATTAATCGAATTAATTGCAATTAATCACATATCAATATCTACTGCTTAAGTCAAATAAAGGTAATTTAGAATAATTAAAATAATTACATTTTATAATAATTATATAGTTTATTAATTTGAATATCGTTATTAACTTTTAAAAAGCTCTTCCTGCCAGCAATGTAGCTATGGTGTGACATAGATACGTCTGCGAGTTCAGGCAACAATTCTGAAGCAATTTATTTACATCAGAAGAATGAATGTCACCCAAGAGTTCGGCTATTTCAAATAGAATCAGAGCCCTGGACAGAAGTGCTGATTTAAAGTTAAAAACTGTTATGTTGTTTCTTACATAAACATATCGATTCAATTTAGAAGACATTCATTGATCGACTGGAGTCGTGTGGATTACTTTTATGCTGCCTAAATGTGACTTTTGGATCGTCAAAGTCCTGACACCTGTTTACGTGCATTATAAGGACGGACAGAGCTCCATCTTCTTCTAAAAATCTTAATTTGTGTTCTGCTGAAGAAAGACAGTCATACACATCTGGGAGGCATCAGGGTAAGTGAATAATGGTAGAATGATCTATTCCTTTAATTGCATACATTTCTTACAAATTACATGAAAGATAATGTATAAAAAAAAAAAATGTATGCAATTAATCACCCCCCCCCCCCCCCCATACATAAATTCCATCATAAAGAATGTTCCTACTATTGCAGCAATTCAAGCTTGATGTAAATCAAGTTAAATCGACAGCCCTAATTAAACAAGAAAACAAAAAAAAGTCGGATTTGTTGTATTGTTCACATTCACAAAAGCCAGAGGATGACAAATTAAGGTAGACACTTTCCATACACTGACAACTTTAAACAAGACTGCACAATTTGAAGCTTTTTTCCTCTTGCACACATTTGGAAACACATTTCAGATCTGTATTCTCACCTCGTTGTTAAAAGACTCTCCCAGTGACAAGTTATCACTGAAGAGGAAGCTGTCGTCATTCAGAGAGGAAGTTCCAGGATAAGGTTTGGCATTCTCCAGAGGAGATGGAGTGCTGGGCATGCTCCCAGGAGTCTGACTGCCACTGTCCACAGGATTAAAGTGATGCACTTGGGACAGGTCCAAACTCAAGACCCCTGCTTTGCCAGACCACGCTTTGGGTGTCGGCATGTCCCCGGGCGTATCGGACAGAGATATCAGGTCTCCATTGTCGAGACTGTCTATGGACCTGCTGTCTCCAGCGCCATCTGACACGCTGTCTCGCTCTTCGTATAGTCTCCCCACAATGTCACCAAGAGCTCTGCGCTCAAGAGGTGGCTCAAAACGGTTTCCTCCACTGCTGCGATTCAGTTCGAAACTCCCCAGACTGGCTGCATCACCGACACGGCCCGAACTGGAACCTCCATCGCTCCCAGGTCTCCGAACAAACAGACGCATCAAAGTGTCCTGCCAACACATCTGCCTGGCGATCTGATGCGCTGCTTCCTGCTGACACTGCAACAGCGTATACAGCTGCAGGAAGAGAAGGAAACGAGACTGAAGAGTGACTGCTAAATGTGGCTGGTCCATCTACATTTGGACTAGGCTTTTTCTCTATTATTCCATTTTGTTTTTGTTTGCATTGTAATGTGCATTTAATTTGCAATTTAGATTTCATTTTTTTTTTTTTTTGTTAAAAGAATACTTTATCCAAAAGTAAAAATTCTGTCTTATAATTAAGTGAAAAGCAACTTAAATTTCAGTCTGTTCCTCTCACAAACCTATCATACGGTTTCAGAAAACTTCAGGAATATACTACAGTGCAAAGGAAGAATGCAGTAATTGCACACTTTGTTCAAATTAAGTGGACAATTGGGTCTCTTAGACTATGGTCTGTCATGAGACGGACAGGTTTGGCTCAACTACACTCTGATTCATAGAAACTTGGTGTGAAAACTGCAGAATCCACACCGAAAGCAAGTTATTTTGAAGCTTGTGTTGGCATAATACCTCTATTTTGCCTTTGTAGGCCAGTATAGTGCACAGCTCTTGAATTTTTTTTTTGAACTGCCAGTTTTTGAATTTTCAATAACAATGTTGGTGTGTAAGAAATAAAGGATGTGCACTCACCTTCTTGCACATGGTCAGACGTACACTGGGACTAGCTTTATGTGCCAGCTGAACTACAGCCATCAGGTCTTTATAGTTCACCAATGTATCTACAGGTCAAAGAGTAAAAAGTTTAAAATGGAAGGCAAGTTTTTTTTAACCAAACCAAACAAAAACAAAACAAAAAAACAAAAATGAAAAATTTTGCTGTAAAAAAAAAATATTTATTACATTAAGACCATTTAGCCACACTGACATGTTGCGCAACCGATAACTTTTAACTGAACTAATCTAAGCTGCCTTTCCAATGTAAAGCCTAATTCACAGATATTTTAAAAGAAACATTTTGTTTTTGTCCCATCGGTTTAAATTCTCTGTAGACCTAACAACTGTGTTTACATTAATACAGCAGATGTATAAGTAAATAATTATAAATTAGTAAATGCATTCACTAACATCACCTGAATAACTGCAGATGAGACCAAGCCTAAGGGTGTGTTCACACTTGGCAGTTTGGTTCGATTAAAACGATCTCTGGTGTGATTGCTCTGTAAGTGCAGTTCATTTGAACAAGTGTGAATGCTGTTACCCGAACCTTAGTGCTCACCAAACAAGCGGACCGAGACCGCCTGAATAGTGGGTCTCGGTCCGCTTCCAAATTAACTGACCGCCGTCAGCTGTCCTTGCAGCATATCTTCGTTTGTGTGTGCAACGGAGGAATTCCTGGTGCTGTTGTGACTCCTTTACTCATTTTATTAGCTCTTTGTTTGTTCTCAGATGGTAAAAATACCACAATATATACATATATAAATATAACGAGCACATTTTGCCCAGTAGCCAGCATTGTTTTGGATGATCGGCAAGTTCCGTCCAAAAATATACGTCATAAAAGCTGTCCAAGCAGGTTGTGACTTTTTCCTAATGCCTTTGATTTTGTATCGATATGTTCGGTGTTAAAAATGCCTGTGTGAACGCTAAGCGAACCAGGATTAAATGTATCATTTTCTTTTTTGGCCCGCACCAAGAGAACCGAACTACAAGTGTGAACACACCCTAAATATAATCTGAAAACAGTGAATTAGGACAAGAATTGGATATGAGTGTTTAGGCCTAGATGTAGGCCAGATGACCAGATATCAGATCGGATTTAGAAGCACATTTCAAATCGGAAGTAAAATCAGATCTCATGTATGTTTTTGCTGTTCACACATATAAAACTTAATCTGATCTGTGCCAGATATTGGTGAAATTAAAAAAAACTATATGGGAAAATGCTGCCATAGATTACAAGAACTTGCACTAGTATGCAGCTCTTAAGTGCCGAGTAAAGCTGTGGGTGGATTAGGGTGTTAATCAGACTGACCTGTGGACAGCACTTGATGAAGCAGGCACTTGATGAGGGTGGAGGTGAGGTGCAAATCTGAGAACAGCAGACTTAGTCCAGAGTAACCCACATCCCTCAAACGCAATCTCTGTTTACTCTTCTCATACACACGATCACACTTCAGCATTCGCTCAAAAAACTGCAAAAAAAAAGAAAAACACACACTGACACAGTTTGTATTTAAATACAACACTATACATATTATGAACATGCTATAGTACTGTTAACAAAGCAGTAACACTTTATAACAACTTTAAATCATTGTTAATAAAGATTAGATAATGTTGACTGGATAACAGAACTATCGTTCAGTGCAACAGTACATTCAAATATGAAATACATAAATCAGTTACATGACATATAACTATTTAATTTCAAAGTATTAAAATTAGAGGTCGGCTGATAGTGGATTCTGCAGATAGTTAAGGTGGTGGAAAAGGCTGATAACCGATTAATCGCTGATAGTTTTTAATCACCAGATAAGGTTTAATGAGGCATACAATTTATTATTATTATCAAGATATGAAGTTGGAGACACAATGCATGTGCTGACGGGGCATGTTTCCATATAGGTGCAGTTTTCTTTGCATGCCCACACTTTAATTTAGAACACTTGATTATCTAATCAAAATAGGCATTGAAGTGAGGATAAAAGTATGGATCCTCTAGCACCGGCCACAGAGAAACACAAAAGAATAAGGGGAAAAAATAAATAAATGGGCATAGATTTTTGCCGATAACTGATATGAACTATCTGCACCGATTAATCGGTAAAACGATATATGATATATTAATAGATGCAAATTTGATAACACTTAACTTGAAACATGTACACATAATGCATTATAAAGGTATTCATAAAGCAACAATCGGCATCGATTAATCAGTAAAACCAATATATCGGTCTACCTCTCGTTTCCATTCACATCTACTGTTCTCTATACAAGTGAATTTGGTAACACTTTAGTCGAAACCTGTACACATAAAGCATCAGAAAGGTGTTCATAAAGCAACTATTGACACAGATTAATCGGTAAAACCGATATATCCGTCTACCTCTAATTAAAATTTTCTTTAATAAACTATTAAGTACAATATTAAAGCAATAAGCCACAAAATTAATATCAATTAAAAGTACCTTGAAAACAAGCTCTCGGAGGCAATCAGTGTGTTTGTTGTTGAGCAGCAGAGCGTAGCAAGAGTCGGCCGCTCCTGGTTCAAACAACAGCAGGAAGAGCTGATCCCGCGCTGTGCTCGTCTGCAGCAGAGTCAAAAGCAGCTCAAGTATCCCACACAGCTACAACAAGACACAGAGAACAAAGAAAAGCTTTATTAGGACTGGGTATCACTAACAACTTCATGATACAATTGATCCACTTCAGTGTCTGCTTGAGACTTTTCTGAAAGTTACTTTTTTAATTAAGTATTTCATGCCATTTTGTATCCTGTTCAACACTGGTAACAGTGGCAGTCCCAGATTCTCACAACAAAACAATGTGAAAGAATGGCAAATATAACCAAACCAAATACCATATTAACAAATATGAGCTGCTCAGGAGGACAGAGTTACTGGTGTTCTTTATTTGTTTTAGTATAGAGCTCTTTGTGTTTGAATCTGCACAGATCACAATGCTGCTAATAAGTGATAAAAGGACGAGAAACAGGTAGAGAAAGTGATCATGCATATCACATATTGGATTGATTGGCAGTACAGTAAATCCACTTTGTGGTTAATGTAAATTGTAGTTTGGCAATAATTAAGATAAGATAATGGCAGAGGATGTTTGCTCGGCTGATTAAACAGGGCAGATCAATAACAGTAAAGGTGAGAGCTTCGGTCCTGAACTCAAAAACTAATTTCTGTGCTGTCTTAAGCAGTCAGTCTGTTCATTGGCAAAATCATGTCTACACAATAAGAGTAGGGGACGCACCAATATTTGGGCCAAAGTGGTGTCAAACACACAAAATAGTCCAATATGACCCACTCAGCATCCGTGGTCACGTGGGTAAATTTGCGCTGAAACTGGAACTATGAGTTTCTCTGTCAGAGAAACCCAGTTCCTTTTTCTCAACTCATTGCAATAATGACAACTAGGATAATGGACAATAGGCCTGTCACGATTATTAAATAACCATCTGATCGTGGTTATTTGATCTAACCACGGTTATTTGAGACAACCACTATTATTGAGCATTCAAATTCCAATGACATTATAAGTCCCAAATAAGTGAATTTTAAGCTAATATACTGTATAAATGCCACGTGTTTGTGTGTCATTCAGTTGAACTACGTGTCCAAGCATCACTAGGCCACACCGCGGAGGTCAACCAGCTCCTGTCCCGAAGAGTGCGTGAAGCGTTGACAACAGAGGCTTGCAACAAACTCCCGCGAAAATATATATAGTATAAACTTTGATAGTGAACGCAGATAGTGAATGCATAAGGGCTTGTTGGTTTAATCGGAGCATTTAAATAATGTGTGAAAGTGAAATAATTAGGAACTAATTATTTTACTATTGCATAATATAATACAATATATATATATATACATATATATATATATATATATATATATATATATATATATATATATATATATATATTTAAGAGTGCGATATGGCCTTACATCAGCACTGCTGTGATTCGGCCGCAGGCCGAGTGCTGTAGGTAATCACAGCAATGCTGATTTAGGGACATATAGCACAATTGCGAGTGTGATATTGCTTACAAACAACAGTTTAATGAACAAGTACATTTAAAAAAAATTAGGAAAAACTGAGTACAGTCATAAAAACGCATTTGTGCATGGAACTTTCTTACGTGACCAATCAGAATCTGCGTCCAAGCCTCCGAAAGTAATTCAAAAAGTTCACTTCAGAAACAGTATCACGGCTTGTGCTGTTATTGGATAAACAAGGATGTGTGTGTGAGTGTGAAAGAGAGAGAGAGAGACAGAGAGAGAGCGTGAGCAATCACCTGTTGCATACTCATTCAAACATCCGTAATATACAGGTGAAACTCGTAAAATTAGAATATCGTGCAAAAGTTCATTAATTTCAGTAATTCAACTTAAAAGGTGAAACTAATATATTATATAGACTCATTACAAGCAAAGTAAGATATTTCAAGCCTTTATTTGATATAATTTTGATGATTATGGCTTACAGCTTATGAAAACCCCAAATTCAGAATCTCAGAAAATTAGAATATTGTGAAAAGGTTCAGTATTGTAGGCTCAAAGTGTCACACTCTAATCAGCTAAACACCTGCAAAGGGTTCCTGAGCCTTTAAATGGTCTCTCAGTCTGGTTCAGTTGAATTCACAATCATGGGGAAGACTGCTGACCTGACAGTTGTGCAGAAAACCATCATTGACACCCTCCACAAGGAGGGAAAGCCTCAAAAGGTAATTGCAAAAGAAGTTGGATGTTCTCAAAGTGCTGTATCAAAGCACATTAATAGAAAGTTAAGTGGAAGGGAAAAGTGTGGAAGAAAAAGGTGCACAAGCAGCAGGGATGACCGTAGCCTGGAGAGGATTGTCAGGAAAAGGCCATTCAAATGTGTGGGGAGCTTCACAAGGAGTGGACTGAGGCTGGAGTTACTGCATCAAGAGCCACCACACACAGGCGGGTCCTGGACATGGGCTTCAAATGTCAAGCGTCTTACCTGGGCTAAAGAAAAAAAGAACTGGTCTGTTGCTCAGTGGTCCAAAGTCCTCTTTTCTGATGAGAGCAAATTTTGCATCTCATTTGGAAACCAAGGTCCCAGAGTCTGGAGGAAGAATGGAGAGGCACACAATCAAGATGCTTGAAGTCCAGTGTGACGTTTCCACAGTCTGTGTTGGTTTGGGGAGCCATGTCATCGGCTGGTGTTGGTCCACTGTGCTTTATTAAGTCCAGAGTCAGCACGGCCGTCTACGGGACATTTTAGAGCACTTCATGCTTCCTTCAGCAGACAAGCTTTATGGAGATGCTGACTTCATTTTCCAGCAGGACTTGGCACCTGCCCACACTGCCAAAAGTACCAAAACCTGGTTCAATGACCATGGTATTACTGTGCTTGATTGGCCAGCAAACTCGCCTGACCTGAACCCCATAGAGAATCTATGGGGCATTATAAGAGAAAGATGAGAGACATGAGACCAAACAATGCAGAAGAGCTGAAGGCGCTATTGAAGCATCTTGGTCTTCCATAACACCTCAGCAGTGCCACAGGCTGATCGCATCCATGCCACGCCGCATTGAGGCAGTAATTAATGCAAAAGGGGCCCAAACCAAGTACTGAGTACATATGCATGATTATACTTTTCAGAGGGCCGACATTTCTGTATTTAAAATCCTTTTTTTATTGATTTCATGTAATATTCTAATTTTCTGAGATTCTGAATTTGGGGTTTTCATAAGCTGTAAGCCATAATCATCAAAATTATATCAAATAAAGGCTTGAAATATCTTACTTTGCTTGTAATGAGTCTATATAATATATTAGTTTCACCTTTTAAGTTGAATTACTGAAATTAATGAACTTTTGCACGATATTCTAATTTTTCGAGTTTCACCTGTAAAAACAGAAGTCAAACAGAAGCTCTTAACAGATCTGCACTGCTCTTACACTTTAGTTTAGAACGGCATGAACATTTACTATGTTCATAAAATAAAACATACGAGTTCAAATCCAAGTGTAAATGTAAAATTAACCAAAACTTAAGTTGACCAAAAAGAGAGACATATTTTAATTATTTAGGAATATTTTGATATTTATTTGATTTTTCATGTCAATCATAAATTTTTAAAGCCTTAAAAGGAAATCATAGTTTATCACAATTTTATTATTTGATTTATATTTTTGAAGTTAAATATGAAAAAATTTCTTCTTAAGGTGTATGCACATGCAGAAAAAGCGCATCTTAAAAAATTTAAATTTATATGACAATTAATCGTGAAAGCCCTTAATGAGAAAATTAATAGTCACAGACCTAAAACAGATTTTTTAAATCGTCATAATCGCAATTATTTATTTGACAATTAATCGACAGCCAAATTTCATAATCGTGACATACAGATAAATGGAAACTGTTAAAATAGAAAAACATGCATTTGTCCATTGTTGTATATTTTTATGGACTTTACTAGCACGTTGTAGGGTAAAAATGTGCTTATACTAGGCAAAAGTCAGTGAGTTTAAAAACGCTCTGCGGTGAGTTTAACAGCACTCATCAGTGTGTTTAACAGCCCTCAGCAGTGAGTTTAACAACGCTCAGCAGAGAGTTTAACAGCTCATAGCACTGAGTTCAACCACACTAATGGGTACATTTAAATATGCCAAATGGAGACATTTTTCCAAAAAAATTATTGTCCAAGTTTATCAAAAACTCCTTGTTAACTGAGAATATAAAATCATGTTAATTCTCCAGCAAGACCTTTTTGAAGTAATTTATGTCTGTACCATAAAACTGAACAATCCTGAATATTTATAAGTAAACAATGTTCATGCTACTTTAAATAATACCGCAGAGATTCAATCATTACTTTGAAAAATACTTTTCATCCAGATTGTTATTCAAAATAAACACTACGTTTATTTAGTTAATTCTCTGTATTTAGTCCACAGGTAGGTTTCACTTAACCACCATCACTGTTCATCTCACTCAACTACCTCCGGCATGACGTGCAGTATCCAATAGTGTAGCACCGTATTCAATAGTGTATAAGCACCTTGTGCCACGGAGTAGAGGAGAAATAACATGTTAACAATCTCCCTATAATTTAAACAAAACAAAAAAAAACTAACAAATAAAATGTTTATAAATAAAAAAACTTATATAACAAAGCTCACAGTTACAACAACAAAACAGTTGTAGCATATGCAAATGAAAGTGATCAGTCTTTTCAAATGTACCCACCCCTTTCTTTTATTTTTTTAAAGTCTCCACAGTCCTTAACTGAGTGCTTTCAATAACACCACAGCCCTTCACTGAGTGCTTTAAATAGTACCAGAGCAGGTGCTCCCTTTTTGGTAAGACAGTCAGCGAGTTGAGTTGTGTCCGACCAGAGCACCTTCTTTATCCTTTTACTCTGTATGAGCTCCTTTATGCCGCTTATTTCCAGTCTAAGTCGTTTCTCAGTGACCTGTTTTGTTGACCTAAGGGCATCAAACAGAGAGTTTTGTCCGTCACACAGATCAAGGGAGGAGCATTCAGCTCAGCATTTCCAATTGTGAGCTCTGAAAAGAGGGTAGCCAGAAAAAACAGCATTCTCTATTCCATCTGACAGGGCCAGAGTTTCCTCCTCACCACATGTCAAATTTTCTTAGATTGCCAACAGAGAGGAGAAAACTTGCCTGCTTCTCCCATAAGACCAATCAACATTCCCCCTTGTGTACCTCCATCAGGGAGATTTCCAAGGGAAGTCACGTTTTCAGATTTAAGCTTTCTAATGACCTTATTTGTCTCGTGAATAGACTGGACTGTAGCATCTTTTATATTTGACGCTAAGCTGCTTGCATCAATCATAATGTCTGGTCTGGTTTGTTTTGCAACCCACAGTATCGGTCCTATTTTTGACCTAAGCTGCTCTTTTTCAGTCTCATTAAGAGAGGCATCTCTCTGCACTGCTAGTGCTACTTGCAGGCAAATAGCCTGTAGGTTTTCTATATAACTGTGCTGATGTACATGAACTACACCATTAATAGTAACAAAGTCCATTCCCACAGAGCAGAAATTTTCATGTTCCTCAAGTCCAACATGAAACGCAGACTTTAGTGTGGGAATCACATCTGTTGAGAAGTTTTGTGAGACTGCCCAAAGAAAATCATCAACATGACATGCAAGTACTCCAGTAACCTTACACTGTTCATCCAACCAGTAAAATACTGCTGAGATCTACTTGCTGAGACAATCTTCTACCTGTACTCAGCATGATTTCGTTCACCTTGTTATACCAATACAATGAAGCATCTGCAAGGCCATAAACAAACTTGTTTAGTTTCCATAGAATATTTCCTTTCCAGCTTCAGTAGGGGGTCTGATATAGATTTCTCTGGACAACTGCATACCCTGTCAGAAAGCAGATTTGATGTCCAAAGAATGGACATGCCACTTATTTTGACAGATTACTGCTAATATTAGTCTCAGAGAGTCAGAAGCACAGGTTGGGGAATCTTTCTGCAGCTCATGAATATTAAGCTCTTCAAAACCTCTAGCAACGAGTCGTGCTTTGGGCATGATAACATTAGGAGTTTCTTTGAGACTACAGACCCATCTGGTAGAGACACATTTTTGACCTGCATCATCAGCTTCATCAAAAGCATTGTTTTTGTACCAATTCATGATTTCATCCTGTTTGGCTGCATCAAATGAAATGTCTTTTGTTATGAATGCATCAGTCTCCCTATCAGTTGATTCAATGTTAAGATTATCAACACATGACATATCCACAGACTCCTTTTGACCATCACTGCCATTAGGTTTAATATGTTGAAGATTAAACCAGTTTTTGTGTTTCCCAGAGGCTTTGCCTGCTCTGCCTAAAACCTTGGCTCTCTGTAGACCACCACCCTCCTGTTTCATGAATGTTATGGTCTGTACATCAGTAGAAGATACAGGGTTACCACAAACATTGTAATCTGTTTCAGTTTGTGTTATACTTGGATGAACCTCTTCTCCTGTATTCACTTCCCTGTCGCTGATGTTTTCCGGTTCGCTGTCTGAGTTTTCTTCATTATCTGAGCTTTCTGCTACATTGTTTAAGCTGCCTTTTTCACTTGCTGTCTCGCTGTTGTCTTGTACAGTTTGCTTATCCTGAAATTCCTGATCCTGTGTTTGTATGACAGAGCCTGGATTGATGTACTCTAGCTCCATCTTGACCAATAACTACCCCAGGTTCCTTCCACTCAAGACAGTCTGCTCTTTTGTAATATACCTTGTCTCCTGTCACATACATGTCATCTGTGGGCCTGAGCTGCTTACGTAGTGCCCTTCTTATCCGCTCAGAAGACTCTGCTTCAGTGAATCTTTCCTAGAAGCATGTAAAGCTGAAATGTGTTCTCCTACTCTAGCACTCATAGTGGTACATTCTAGAGTGGGTAGTTTATCAACTAATACAGAAGGAAGGTTAGGATTCTGTCCAAACACTAATTGATATGGACTGTAGCCATGAACATTCAACATACTGTTCTTAGCCATGAGGGCCCAGTCAAGGGCAGTGTGCCTGACACATCCATTTTCTCGTTTGACCTTCTGAATTATCTCAGTGAGCATTTGATTATGTCTCTCGAGTAGTCCGTTGATCCAGGGACTGTATCCTGCTGTCCTGCTGTTTTTGTCTCAATGTTAAAGTTTTCAGCCATGTCTCGATCTCTTCATTGTTGAATTCTCCACCATTGTCACTGTACAGCCTCTGGGAGGTGCCATGGACACTTATCCAAGTGTGAATGAAGGAATTGAACATTTCAGATGACTTCTTTGTTTTCACAATGTTTCCAGCGCTGAAACGTGTGAAGTGATCGATGATGTGGAGATACCATACACCTGGCTCCAACTCGTGCAGATCCACCGCCACTGTCTCATTATATTCTGAAGATAAGGGCAATCCCACAGCAGGCTTTGGCTTTGTCTTTTTATACTTCTGGCATATTTCACAGTCATATACTATTTGTTGTAAAATAGTATAGCATTCTTTGTTGTTATTTCCTGAACTGTGAATGAGCCTCTGTAGCCTGTCTGCCGACGAGTGACCAAACGGTTTATGGAGCTTCAGGAAGACTTTACGTTTTTCATTTGGAGACATATTATCTGTCACTTTTAGGACTTCCTCTTCAGTTTGGCCTTTTTTAGTTTCTTTGCCTCTGATATCGACACAGTAATGTCCAGAACTAGTAAATTCAAGAGGAATGGTTCTCTTACGAGAGGTTCTCTCGTATTGCAAGCTAGCTTACGCTACGGGAAAGATTCATCTTTTCTGAGATATTGAAGCCAAAAAATTATCCTTAATTTTGTATCATTTGTCAACGCAGTGCAGCAACTGCAGACCTTGAGCAGGCTAGCTAGCGAGCTCATTGGTTGCTCTGCGGCAACTGCTGCAGCCTATAGACGAACTTGGGCGAACTCGCGTCCAATGAGAGGCGTCCGCACTTACTGCATCAAAGCCCGCCAAAATGGGCGTGGCTAGAGTGCATATAAGCGTAGTTCGTAGGCTGGAACCCTGATTTTCATCTCTTCAGCGAAGCTCTTCAGATCTCCGAACTGGAAGCCGTCGCCGTTCGAGGGGCATCTAGCAAGCTTGGACAGCTCGAAGAAGCCGGCCATCTCCGCCACCTTCAGCCATCCTGCGAGCTACGCCATCCGGCGACGTATCCTTTTTAGAGCAAGCTAGTTCTTAACGAACTTCACAAAAGAGTAACGAGCGTCTTTTTAAGATGCCTCGCACCACTTGCACTTCATGCCGCCCCTCTCAGCACCGGAGACCGCCACATCATCTGCGCTCTCTGCCTGGGACTGGGGCATGCAGAGCTCGCCCTCGCTGAAGGCGGATGCGACCTCTGCGAGGAGCTTCCGATGTCGACCCTGCGGGCTCGACTCAGCGCTCAGAACCGAGCCGCCGGCGCCTTCCGTTCGCCCAGCGCAGGAAAAGCGCCGCTCCCAAAGGCTGCCAGAACCGGTGATAGAAGCGACTGCCTCGCCGGAGCCTCTCCCTCGAGCATCGCTCTCACCCTCCCCGCCCCCGGGATGCGCAGTTGCCGCCCAGCGGCCGCACTGCGGCCATCTCGGAGGACGAGGCGGAGGATAAGGGCTGTTCCATCATGGCTTCGGACAGCAAGGAGTGGTCAGGCTCCCACGCCGCCTCCTCGGCCCAGGAATCCAGCAGGACCGCGCCGAGTCGAAGGGGAACTAACACGCCTCCTCACACAGGCCGTCGACCGCCTCGGGCTCGAGTGGTCACTGCCCCCTGAGCAGGCTCCCAACAGACTCGACGGCTGCTTTCTTCAGAGCCGTCGCCGCGCAACACCCGCGGCCCGGGCCGCTCCCTTCCTGCCGGAACTCCACACTGAGCTTGCAAAGTCGTGGAACGTGCCTTTCTCGGCCAGGATCCGTTCCCACGTCTCCACCCCTCCCGCGGGCCTCGGTCTAAGGTTGCGCTGAAACCTGAGCAACCGAAGTCCTCCTAGCCTTTTTGAAAAAACACAAACACAGTGTGGACACAGCCCGCTCGAGTGTTAGAGTCAATAAACACGCGCTCACTCAGCATCACGTCGCAGCAAGCACTCCATTCTCTGCCCGCTTCTGTCACACGAGCCAGCAAACACTTCTCTGTATGTAAGTCCCGCGTGCCACGCGATCTATGCTCTCGCGCAAGATCACTTAACAGATGTGACTCTTTCCCCATTCACCTCAATCGGGAAGTCACTCACAGAACAGCCTGTCCCGGCTGTCTGCGAGCAGTCATGCATAAGCACAGTAAGCTGTGTGCAGCAATCAGGGCGATTTGGCCATTCACCCTCTAGCTTTACGCTTCAAAGCATGGGAAGCTATCTCAGGGATATCCAAATGGGTGTTAAGCACAATAAAACAGGGCTATTTGCTACAGTTCGATCGCCGCCCTCCCCGCTTCAGAGCGCGGCTCGAAACTTGTGAACACGGAAGCAGCCTGCATGCTTCGTTCAGAAATAGCAAACCTTCTGTGCAAAAGGGCCATAGAGAAGTGCAGCCGCTGAGCTGAGTCGGGGTTTTACAGCCGTTATTTTCTTGTTCCCAAGAAAGACGGCGGCCTCAGACCAATATTAGATCTCAAGGGTTTGAACAAGGTGCTTGCAAAAGACCGTTCAAAATGCTTACAATCAGCAAACTCCTCGCGCATACGCGCCAGGGGACTGGTTTATCTCTCTCGATCTGAAAGATGCCTACTTTCAGATTCAGATAAATCCCGTCACAGGCCATTCTTGAGATTCAGCCGACGGCCAGGTTTATCAATACACCGTCCTTCCGTTCGGCCTGTCTTTAGCACCCGTACTTTCACGAAGTGCATGGATCGCGGCGCTCGCACCCCTGCGGAGTCAGGGCTTGCGAATTCTGAACTATTTGGACGACTGGCTGATTATGGCACAGTCACATACGGAGCTTCTGTCTCACAGAACAGTTCTCCTCAGCCATCTGAACAGTTTGGGTCTTGCAGTCAATTGGACCAAGAGCTCACTACAGCCCAGTCAGGCAATTTCCTTCCTTGGAATAGAACTAAACTCTGTGGCAATGACGGCTCGCTTATCTACACAGCGCGCGCGCCGTGTTCAGCGACTAGCCACGTCCTTTCAGATGAACAGCCTCACGACTCTGAAAAAATTTCAGAGTGCTAGGTTACATGGCCTCAGCCGCAGCAGTACTTCAGCTGAGTTTACTGCGCATGCGCCCGCTTCAGCATTGGCTAAACACCCGAGCGTCTCGCCGGGCTTGGGACACAGGCCGCCAGCCGATCAAGGTGACTCAGACCTGCATTTCAGCTCTGCAGCCCTGGACAGTGGCCGAATGTTATCAGCGGGGAGTGACGATGGGAGCTGTATCTCGCCGAAAAGTCATCTCGACAGACGCGTCCAACACGGGTTGGGGCGCGGTCTGCGAGGGCTCTCCGGTTTTTGGCCTATGGTCAGTTCAGGAAAAGCTCCTTCACATAAATTGTCTGGAAATGATAGCGGTCGATGCAGCGCTTGGCGCTTCTCCCGGTCATTCAGGGTCACCACGTCCTGGTCCGTTCGGACAACAGATCTGTGGTATCCTACCTAAACCGTCAGGGCGGTGTCAGATCCAGGAACCTCTTCTATCTGACGAAACGCATACTGAGTTGGTCCCAGTGCCACCTCGCGCTCGCTGAGGGCGACGCGCGTGCCAGGCCACCTGAACGACGGCCCAGACAGACTGTCCAGAGACAATATTCCTCCAGGGAATGGTCCTGCACGCTCAAACAGTCCAGAAGTTATGGCGCATATTCGGCAGAGCAGAGATAGACCTCTTTGCGTCAGAAGAGAACTCTCACTGCCCAATATTTTTCTCGAGCGAGGACACGCTGGCCCAGGACTGGCCCAACCGCCCGCTTTACGCCTTCCCTCCGTCTCGATATTGCCACAGGTAATGCAGAGGATCAGGAAACGCGTCACTCGGTGCTCCTCATAGCCCAGCGTTGGGAGAATCAGACATGGTTCCCGGAGCTTACGCAGCTGTCACTGACAGCGCCGTGGCCCATCCCAGTGAGAGCAGATCTCCTCTCTCAAGCTCGCGGCACGATCTGGCATCCCCACCCAGAGGCTGGGCTGCACGCGTGGGTGATCAGCGACTACCCGTCGCTCTGCCAGAAGGGGTAATAAACACCATCATACACGCTAGACCCCCTTCCACGAGAAGACTCTATGCGTCAAAATGGTTTGTGTTTTCAAAATGGTGCACCGACAGAGACCTGGACCCACGGTCATGTGGGGTGTCGTCGCTGCTCGTGTTTTTACAAGAGCTGCTGGATAAGGGCAGATCCCCATCCACGCTCAAAGTGTATGTGGCGGCCGTCGCTGAACCCTTGCACGGCCAGTCACTGGGAAAAAATGAGCTGGTCATCCGCTTCCTCAAGGGAGCTAGAAGGATGAACCCCCCGCGCCCCCCATCGGTTCCTATCTGGGATCTTTCTATAGTTCTCGAAACTATGAAAGCCCCCCTTTCGAACCGCTTCAATCCGTGGATTTGAAATACCTTTCACTCAAAACCGTTTTTCTGACTGTCCTGTCATCAGTCAAACGTGTGGGAGACCTTCACGCGCTGTCAGTGCTGCGTGTCTTGAGTTCGGACCAAGTGACTCCAAGGTCATTTTAAAGCCTAGACACGGCTATGTTCCCAAGGTGATCGGTACTCCTTTCAGAGCACAGGTCATTTCCCTATCGGCGCTGCCAGCATCCGATAGCGAACGCGACGCCAAGCTCCTTTGCCCAGTCAGAGCACTGAGATTGTATACTGCGCGCTCCACCTCTTTCAGACGCTCTGAGCAGCTTTTCGTTTAGTTCGAGGGCGCACCAAAGGTCTCCGCCTCGAAACAGACACTGTCTAGATGGATAGTGGGCGCTATTGCTGCCGCATACGGCGTCAAAGACCTGCCATGCCCGTTGGGCATTAGGGCTCACTCCACTAGAGGCATGGCCTCATCGTGGGCATGGTCCAGCAGGATTTCCATTCACGACATATGTGTGGCAGCGGGCTGGGCTTCCCCCTCCACCTTTGTCAGATTTTACAATCTGGAAGTGCCCGCCCTGCAGGCAAAACTACTAGCGGTTTAATACGCTACAGCTCCCCTGGTGAGCTGCACTGATGGGACTCATTCCGCCGCTCTGTCGTTCCCTTCCCACTATGTGCTTATGTATCACACACACACTGGCCCGCACTCTTGCCGGCCAAATATTATTTCCCCACTCACAAGGGCTCCCCCGGGTCCCCCACCCCGGGGCTCATGCAGTGGACGCTTGGCAGCGCGGCGTTGACAATGGGTTCCCGTAGCGTAAGCTAGCTTACGCAATATGAGAGAACCTCTCGTGAAGAGAACGAATCAGTTACCTAACGTAACCTCGGTTCTCTCTAGATGAGGGAACGAGTATTGCGTAGCCGGCCGTGCTTCGCGCCACGGCGACTTTCGCTTCATTCAATGAAAACCAGGGTTCCAGCCTCACGAACTACGCTTATATGCACTCTAGCCACGCCCATTTTGGCGGGCTTTGATGCAGTAGCGCTGGACGCCTCTCATTGGACGCGAGTTACGCCAAGTTCGATCTATAGGCTGCAGCAGTTGCCGCAGAGCAACCAATGAGCTCGCTAGCTAGCCCGCTCAAGGTCTGCAGTTGCTGCACTGCGTTGACAAATGATACAAAATTAAGGATAATTTTTTGGCTTCAATATCTCAGAAAAGATGAATCTTTCCCGTAGCGTAAGCTAGCTTACGCAATACTCGTTCCCTCATCTAGAGAGAACCGAGGTTACGTTAGGTAACCGATTCGACTGTTTGAACCAGATATTCTGTTGCAGCACAAGAGTAATGACTTCATGAATTTCTTTACAGATAAAATTTAAATAATCAGAAATAAAATTGGAATTATGCAATCATCTGTCATAGCACCTCAGAAAACAATGTCTAATCATTTTCCTCACGTGCAACTTCAATCCTTCTCTGTAATAGGTCATGAAGAGCTAACAAAACTTATCGAAACATCAAAAGCCACAACATGTTTGTTAGATCCTATACCATCTAAGCTCTTAAAAGAGGTATCCGCTGTAATCTCAGAACCTCTTCTTAATATTATTAACTCCTCGCTATGCTTAGGACATTTCCCAAGAAACTTTAAAATAGCAGTTATCAAACTGCTTATTAAGAAGCCACAACTTGATCCTGGAGAATTGGCTAATTATAGACCGATTTCAAATCTCCCGTTTATGTCAAAAATACTAGAAAAGTAGTATCCTCCCAAATATGTCATTTCTACAGAGAAATAGTATATACGAAGAATTTCAGTCAGGATTTAGGCCTCATCACAGTACAGAGACTGCACTTATCAGAGTTACAAATGACTTGCGCTTATCAACTGATCACAGCTGCATTTCTCTTCTAGTGCTTTTAGATCTTAGTGCTGCATTCGAAACGATAGATCACGACATTCTCTTGAATAGGCTAGAGAATTATGTTGGCATTTGTGGAGTTGCATTAGCATGGTTAAGGTCATATTTAGCATGAGGAATTGTCAAACCAAACAAAAGTAAAATATGGAGTGCCACAGGGATCTGTTTTAGGGCCTCTGCTTTTCTCCATGTATATGCTTCCCCTTGGAGATATTATCAGAAATCGTGGAATAAGTTTCCACTGCTATGCCGACGATATACAACTTTATATTTCTTCAAAACCTGATGAGATTTCACAATTCTCGAAATTAGCAGCATGTATCAATTAAATAAAATATTGGATGGCCAGAAATTTCCTTCTACTCAATTCTGACAAAACAGAGGTACTAATTATTGGACAAAAAAAACTCTAAAAATAAGCCACTACAATATAATTTGACTCTCGATGGATGTACAGTTACATCATCTTCAACAGCGAAGAACGTAGGTGTTATAATTGAAACCAATCTGTCCTTTGAAAATCAAATTACCAATGTTTGTAGAACAGCATTCTTCCACCTAAGAAATATTGCTAAATTATGGCACATGCTCTGTTACAATGCCGAAAAACTAATTTATGCATTCATGACCTCAAGACTAAATTATTGTAATGCATTACTGCGAGGATGTCCAGCAAAATCAATAAATAAACTTTAATTGGTTCAAAATGCAGCAGCCAGAGTGCTAACGAGAACCAAGAAATATGATCATATTAGCCCCATTTTATCATTGTTACATTGGCTACCTGTTAAATTCCATATTAATTTTCAAATTCTGTTAACTACATACAAAGCTTTGAATGGTCTAGCTCCGCAGTACTTAAGTGATCTTCTACCATGCTATATTCCAACACGTTCATTAAGATCGCAAAATTCTGGCCTGTTAATAGTTCCTAGAATATCAAAATCCACAAAAGGAGGTAGATCCTTTTCATATTTGGCTCCTAAACTATGGAATAGTCTCCCAAACACTGTTCGAGATGCAGACACACTCTCTCAGTTTAAGTCTAGACTAAAGACTCATCTATTTAGCCAGACATACACCTAATTTATCCTCCAACCCACAATTAGGCTGCTTTAGTTTAGTCTGCCGGAACCAGAAACATTGATCATGATTTATATCTCTGCAATAAATTGAATGGCATCTATGCTTATATTATTTAATTTGTTTCCCTGTCTCAACCTCGGGACTCCTATCCTGAGGTCACCGGAACCGGCTAGATCCAGCACCATTCATTCTTCGTGTTGGACTCCACTGCTACGTGTCGCTGAATGATGATGAGTAAATGCAGCCGGTGCCAGCCAAACATCACTTCATTCTATAATGATATGCTTCAGAGGATTAACTGATGCCAACTCCAACTATAAGACATGGGATACATGAGACCACACCGAACCTCAACGAAATTACCGGCCAGGTTGAACTGCGTTTCACATTGCTGATCTCTGCCTGCATCACCTCGGTCTATTGATGGACTACGATCTTGAAATGGAACGCATGGACAATAACAATTGCCAACAAAAGCCTTCATCAGCCAATTAACAAGGACAATTGCACATATGTGAACTTCTGCAGTTAATCCAGGATGGACTTCAAAGACATTGATTTTGTTTGAACTGTAAGATTAATGACCAATGTTTAAACACTGACCCTTAACACTTACTTAGTTTAATAATTTTAAACCATGACTATACATAAGTAATATTTACATTATATTCATGATGTTAGCCAGAGGGAAACTGGCTCCCACAGTATGTCTGGTTTCTCCCAAGATTATTTTTCTCCACTAATCAACATCTTATGGAGTTTTGTGTTTCTTGCCACAGTCGCTTTCAGCTTGCTCACTGGGGTTATTAATACAATTATTATTTAATTACTTAATTTTGAACACGATAAACAATCGTATTTTATCTAATTACACAATGATGATTCATCGACATTATAGACATTAGTTTTATCGTCTGTTAATGCCTGATCTTTTGTAAAGCTGCTTTGAAAAGATGTGTGTTGTGAAAGGCGCTATACAAATAAAATTGACTTGACTTGAATTTGAACATCACTGCACTGTCCTTCTCCATGTCCAAAATAGTCCCTGCCTTCTTCAGGGACATTTTACTCAGCAGAAGTGGAATGTCAACCTTAACAACTTCAATTTGGCATTTTCTCAGTCCTATTTTAGCTGGTAGTTTCACATTTCTTGTGGAATACCAAATTCCCATCTCCGAACCGAAATGGTCTGTAACTGGGAGTTTCTATTTGCATCAGCTGGTTCAATTGCTCTTGGGTGAGACCATCAATATAGCTTGCCAGCCATTTCTCCCCACACACAGTACAGGTACAAGCAGTGTCAATAATCCCAGCGATTCAGTCATAAATATCTCTGTGTCTGACATGGCGGCCCTTGTAAACAATGTAATGTTACATTCCTCTACATTTGCATCTTCAGTTATTCTCACTTGTTCAGTTTTCTTGTGGGGACAGTCTTATGCCCATTGAAATGTATACTGGCAAATAGCACATCTGGATCTCTTACCAAACTTATCAAGTGGATAATGGCTGCTTTAGTTGTCCACTTTGGAAAGTTGCACTCCGTTCTCCTCTTACTTGTGTTCTTTGTTCTGTGAAAAACGCCACATCCTGGTTCATTTGTATTCCGTTCGACGAGCCTGTCGTTTTCCCTCCGAAAAACCTTTTTAGAGCAGACTTCATGGAGGGAAACTTCAACTCGGTGCAATAACTGGCTGCCATACTTGAACTGTCCTCTTCTACCAATGTTATTCAAAATAAACACTATGTTTATTTAGTTAATTCTCTTTATTTAGTCCACAGGTTGGTTTAACTTAACCACCATCACCATTCATCTCACTCAACTACCTCCGGCATGACGTGCAGTATCCAATAGTGTTTAAGCACCATATTCAATAGTGTTGTGCAGAGTTGAACAGAGTAGAGGAGAAATAACATATTAACAAGATAATCTGGCCCCTGAAAGAAAGTAGTTAAATAGCCCTGTGATGCACCATTTGGGCACATTTGAGACTGTTTTCAACATACTATGATTTGGAATTCACTTATTCTAATCTTGCATACTATATACCATAGTAAATATAGCATTCAAATTGGGATTCAGCCATAAATCTGGTTTTACCTGTTCCTCATCTCCACTGGCAGCAATGTATCCCAGAATGCTCTGCATCTCTTCACTGGTGGTGCCCTTGCTGATGTAATATTTGAGAAGGCCACAGAGAGACGCTCGGATGGTCTTAACATCATCTTCACTCAAATCTCCATCTTTACTTTCAGAGCTAGAGCAGGTAGAGAAAGAGGGGATGAATTGATAAATGAGTGATAAAGGAGAAAAACGATCATGAGGTGAACACCATGGTAACATAACAGCAACAATGATAGCTTGAGAGTAGCTAATGATTGTGGGAGATGTAGTCTTACCCATAGTACAGGCGAATGGTATCCAGCAGGAACTGAACTCCATATTTCTTGCGGAACTGCTTCCTGCTGTCTTTGATGACGGTGGACATGTACTGGATGTGACCTTCACCACATGACAAACATACATGCTCATTACAAGTGTGCCCAAGTACAGTGTTTTAAAATCACAAAAAACAAACTTACTATTTAATAACTGAAAAACATGACATATTTCTATGAAACTCAAAAACCCATCAAAACATTCGGTGTAACAAAGAGAACAAAAGAGAAGTTAACTTGAACTACACAAGCAAACACATCACCAGCATATTCAATTCTGACCAGGGTCCCATTTTTCAAACGTGGTTTACTTAGTTAGCAAGAGGTACAGGATAACTTGACATTAGCTGCACGATTTAGGGAAAATGTCATATTGCGATTATTAAGGCGATATGCAATTGTGATATAATAAACAAATGGTATCATTAGTCAACTAGCTTGTTTATCAAGGAAAATAATAGATTTAATAGAATAATAGATAAACAAATAGATTACTGATAATGCTGAAATGTGTATATCTCAACTCAAACATACAAACTAGCAACAAAAACCACTATAAATGAACAGTGTTTTCAAATTAAATTTATATCTATATCAGAATCAGAATCAGCTTTATTGCCAAGTATGCTTACACTTTGTCAATTTGTCTTGGTGACAGGAGCTTCCAGTCTACAACAATACAAACAATATATTACTAAATTATATTTATACTATATTTTTACTAAATTAAATAATAACATCTTTGCATTACTGCAAACTTGTTATTTTCTCAATATTACATCTAAATTAAAATAGAACAATAAATAAGAACATACAAAGATTCATGAAAATAAGATTGTCTAAACAAACGACAAAGATTGTCTTAATCAAGATGTAACATGTACTTTGTATAAACTCTTTTGAAAAGGAAACTGGATATAAAAGTGTGGTTCACTCAACCACTAAAACTGTTTTTCTTTTCTTTGTTTTTAAATGACAACTGGTATTTCCAAACCCTCTTTCTAAAAAGTCACACTTATCACTGGTATCTCTTGTCCAGTGTGTGGATCATTTTCTGAAATCTCACTTTTCTACTTTTCTCTGTGCTGTTTCAGGTGCTGATATAAATTTGTTGTGTTGCCACATGATGTAGCAACTTAAATTTTGCACAGTACCTCTCTCTGCTCATTGTCGGTTATCTTAAAGCCAAAATATTGCCATATAACCAGGGTTTTTCCTGGCACAAAATAAGGCGGATGTGGTACCATACTGATCAAAAATGTGACGTTAAAAACAAGAAAATGTTGGTTTTGCATTAATACACTCATAATGACCTGGCAACTGAATACTAGTGTAAATGTTTTCAGCTGTTTTTTTATTTAATCTTAGTCTTAATCCTGTGTCAAATGTCCTTTTTAGTTTTTATCATATTTAGTCAACCTTATCCTATTTCTATTTATAATTTTTTGTCGTTTTGTTTGACAAAGTCTGGGCTTTTTAATGTAGTTTTAGTCAATGAAAACTGTTGACATTTGAGTCATATTTTAGTAACATTTAATCATATTGATATTTTAGTCACTGAACACTGTAAACATTTTAGCCATAAGAGTATTATTGATAAGCGTTTGTCAATCTTGTCTATCCAAAACCAATATATATTATTGTTGTTGTAATTTTAGTGTTATTTTTCACACAAGATTGATCTTATCATTATGATGATGTTGCAAGCTGCAAACAGCGGTGGTGAGAGACAAGCGTCTCCGTGTTAGTGCGCGCATCAGGCGGCGGAACTTTAAATCTCTCCCGCTCAGATTGGGTCTCTTCCGCGACTGGTTGAAGCAGCTCTGACCGCACAGAGAATGACAGTTTTGGAGTTTGTGCTTATTTACATGGCACGCTCCCGTATTATTTGAAGCTTAATTAAGGAAGAAATATAAGATATATCGCCATGCTGTGATCTGTGTTTCTATCAGACACTCGAGCTGCAGTGTTCTTCTCATCTCGCATGTCGTCATCATTATAGACTGGTCATCTTTTTATTAGCTGTGTAGAAAATGGGTAAATAGCTCTCAGAGAGAATGGGCTGTCACGTCCACACATGCACATATATATTTAATAAAATCGCAGCATTTTGCCGTCATATAATCGCACAAGCTAACATCGCGATTGCGATATGATTAATCGTGCAGCACTACTTGACATTAACCTGGTGCATCAACTGGAATAGTTTAAACGCCAGTAAGCAGAAGTTGAGCATGTTATAGGGTTGGTCAATATAGCTACAAAATGTACTTGTCATTTGACTTTTGATTAAATCAAAGACTACAGAGAAAATAAAGTGTCTTGGTAACTTTATAAATATGTGGAGAACTTAACAACACTCAACAAAGAATTTATTAACACTGAGCGGAAAGTTTAACAAAACTCAGTGGTGAGTTTAACAACTCTCAATGGAGAGTTTAACAAACACCCTGGGGAGAGTTGAACAAAACTCAAACTATCTTTGTAAATATATAAATGTTATTAGACATGAAATTAATCTTCAGGTTATCTCTACATTAATCCGCATACATTTGAAAACATTGTTTTCGTTTTCTAAAAAACTGCCGTTTTTAAGCTGCTCATCCAAACTGAAATGTATGAAAACGCTTCAATAATTTTACTGCACATGTGAAAAATCTCCGTTGCATGTACGGTCTGAGTTCAACAACCCCCAGTTTTCTGCAAAGTTATCCAAAAACTTATCTGGCTAACCAAGTAGGCCACATGCCATGAATGAAACCCAGCTGATTAAATCTCTCTCTCACTCTCACTCTCACACACACACACACACACACACACACACACACACACACACACACACACACACACACACACACACACACACACACACACACACACACACCCTTTGTTTTAGAAAAATAAATAAAGTAATATGGGATTATAACATCACAGGGGTGAGTAAACAATGACTGAATTTTCTTTTTTGGGTGAACTAACCCTTTAACATAAAATTTTTAAACACTCAACGAAGAGTTTCACAATAATCAGGTGAAAGTTCAACAACACTCAGCAAGGAGCTTAAAACCCCCCAGGGGAGAGTTTAACAATCAAACTATCTTTGTAACTATATAACTGTTATTCGACATTAAATTAATCTTCAGTTCTTAAACAGCTAAAACTTCTCAAATTAAGCAGTAAGTTCAACACCGCTCAACGGTGCGTTCAACAACCCCCAGTTTTCCAGGTTTTTGCAAAGTTATCCAAAAATGTATCTGGCTAACCAAGTAGGCCACATGCCATGAATGAAACCCAGCTGATTAAATCACACACACGCACGCACGCACGCACACACACTGACCGATGCGCAGGGGGAAGTCTCCTTTGTTCCAGATGCTGAAGTTTAAGAGCAGGTGTGTGTGCAGCTGCTGCAGGAGCTGCGAGTTCTTCTCATATGTCACCTGCTCGATCAACAACTGGACAGCCACCAACACGCTTACATCCACCAGAAACGCTGGCAACTAGATACACACAAAAGGTGAATAAGGAGATACACAAGACAAGCTAAAATTCAGAGGAGAGACTGAGAGGCAAGCAGTGAAAAGTTAAAGACTAAAGACATTTAAAAGAAAAAGAAAAATCTAAAGTTAGCACGTATACCTTCTGAAGCAGAGCTCCTAATGTGGCCACACCATGAGAGTGCAGAAGAGTTTCCTGGTTTATCGGATGCCTCTGCAGGAAATGTTTGATCACCAACAAGAATGTCGCCACAAGATTCTTCTCCAGTCTGGCTTCTAAAATAATTTATTTAACGTTGCATTAGAATTTGGTAAAAATGCTTTTTCATTTTATGCTCCTTGGGCGTGGAATGAATTGCAAAATGTGATCAATTTAAATATACTTCCCCCTTTGACCACTTTTAAAGATCTTTTACAAACTGTTTTAAAGGAAACTTGTAATTGTTTTTATTGATCTGATTGTATATATCGACTATATGTTTTTGTTTTCTTTGTATATTTGCAGTATTTATCTTTTAAACTTTATTGTGAAACTTATGTGTGCTGCCGCCTTGACCAGGACTCCCTGGAAGAAGAGATTGTATTAGCTCAATGGGACTTTCCTGGTTAAATAAAGGATATAATAATAATAATTAGAAGACCGAGACTCTAATACACAAGAGATCAGTCATTAATCCATTCTATCAAGGGACCATAGTGAGCATTTACTCGCCTGACGCTCTGTTTGTGGGCAGTATCACCCAGTCCCCATCAGCAGGCGTGGTCGAGTCAGGAGTGATGTACTCTGACCCTAGGTGGTCAATGTGATGTAACTCAGGTGTTAACAATGTCAACTGTTCTAAGATTGGAAGCAACACAGGAAGACCTCCAACACAATTTATCATGTCCTAAAACGAAATGACAAAAAGAGTGCGAGCAGATGTTTACAACGGAGTTATTAGAAAATTAGAAAGAGTTTTTAGAAAAATGACAAAATCCATATGAAAAGGAAACAAAGTTCAAAGGAAGGAAACATGCCATACATACTTTAATATCCCAGTTGACCACTTTATTTCCTGTCAGGCGACCATACAGCAGATTAGGGGACAAGTCCAGGCAGATTGGGTTCCTACATGCCTGTGTATGCGAGGAGACAACTATTAGTAGAGCACACATTACATATGTGAAAACATGAGATTAGGTATGTTTGTTGATACAAACATGATATTTGTATGTTGAATCTTCACAATATATTCACAATGACTTTACTGATTAAATAAAATTAAGCAACATGAACCTGAGTGTTGCATAATTTTAATGCACTTTGAATTTGGTTAGTTTTCACAGATTTTATGTAAAAATATATGTAGCTAATCATTGTTGCTTATTATTATGTATTGCTTAATTGATGAAAAATCGAATGAAAATGATTAAATATCATTCTTATTTGTTTATTTTGCAAAAAAAAAAAAAGTTAGCATATCTGTAACTAGACATTTTCTGTCTTAGTTAAATTTGTGTAATCCTTCCTTGTCTCGCAATGTTTCAATAATATCTCCTATTTTAAACTTCAGTTGCAAATACTTTTTTGCGTGATACATTTATTTTTTATTGATTCACACATATATACATATATACAAGAAAAACATATATACACAGAATCAACATTTAACCCCCACTACCACCCCTCCCAATCCCCAACTACACCCGACCATCAACAAACACCCCTGTGGTCATACATGAGCACATACACCAAAATTTCTTTAAAAAAAATATATATATATATATATATTAGTATTTTTATACCAAAAAACATGGGTTGTGTCTCCATTTTCTGATTGGCGTCGCCAGCAGGTGGGTGTGTCTTTAAGACCAAGTCTATACAATCAAAAGGGGGTCCAATAGAATTGTATAAAGCTCTAGATGCAGACTTGACATTTTTTAGAATCCTATCTCACACTCCCCCCTCCAATTCCAAGTTTACATTTTTCTCCCATAATATCTTGACAGAAGTTAAAGCTCTTTCCCCCAGACTCTGAATTAGCAGCGAGTATTACACTGATGCCTCATGACCTTTTCCAGTAATCACAACTCCCAGAGTATCTGCCACTTTATGGGGGTGTATGCTACTCCCAAAAATAGTACAGAGCAGGGATATATGCTCGAGGCAACATTTAAATAAATGTCCGAATTTAACACTCTGGACACTTGTCCATTCTGAGTGCAAATGCGAGATAATTGGGTGTAACTTAACTTCTCAGATTAGTTCAATAGAAAGGTTTTGAAATGACAAAATAGGGTCAAGAACTTCCTGTTCATTAAAAAACCAGAGAGGGGCTCTCTCAGGTTTAAGCGACCAATGAGCCAAACTTCTGAGACAGAATGCATAATAATAAAACAAAACCTTTGGTAGGCCTAGCCCACCTTTGTCAATCGGCCTATGCAGTTTACTGAAATGTAATCTGGGACATTTACCATTCTAAATGAAGGAATTCACTATACTTGAAATAAGAGAGGGGGACATCTATAGGGAGAGACTGTAGCAGGTAGTTGAATTTTGGAATCCAATTAATTTTAATAACATTAACCTTCCCAATCATAGATAAATGTAATTAAGCCACCTGCCCACATTGCTCAAAAACCTTGCACAACTTCCCAGCACAACTTGCCTTTATACCCTTTTACTAAAAAAAGCAGTTGATTAAGGAGCTGGATTCAGCCTCATCTTTCCTTGCATGCTGTCTCATGAGCGTGCAGGAAAAAGCACTTGTGTCTCATTCAGTTGAACTCCGAGCATCTCAGGGAACCGCACCACGGATGTCACAAGAGCAGATGAACCACTTCTCAAGTGCTCTGATGTGCACGCCATCAACAGAGGCTTGTGCCAAACTCTCGCGAAAATATAAACATATTAATTTTGTGGACGCAAAGCGCTCCAGTTTCACTTAACGGCCATGTAATGGCAAATGTCCTTGGTCATTGTGGGTTTATTCATGCAATGTTAATAACACAGTGAGACAGAGGTGATGCCCTGCTCTATTTCTGTGGAGATGATGACATCCAAGAAACAGAATCTCAAAGTCTTTCTTCACAAGAATGAAGGGCTTGAGAGTTAAACAGAGAGCCCTAAAATAATGTGTGAAAGTGAAGAATTTAAGGCAGAAATATTTTACTATTGCATAATATAATACAATATAATAGCTATACAGGTAGACTGGGTTACAAAATTATTTATTTGACAATTAATTGTCAGCCAAATTTCTCAATCGTACCCGTAATTTTCATTATCAGGCTCCTACCTTGTGAATTGTTTTGTTAAAAATGTGTATGAAATTTCAAACAGTGACAAAAATGTATCATATAAATTGATAGAATGTGAAATTTGTACATTTTTAAAAAGCTAAAATTTGATTAAAATTATAAAGCAAAATTAAAAAAAACAAAAAAGCAATATACTATATTGCATGAATATATATGAAGAGGCCCCTTCTCTCAGTTTGCTTAATATATTTTTTAGTTACATTATGCTTGCATGTCATCAAAAGTCTGGCAAGTAAAAATTTAATTTACTAGCCAATGAAGATTCTCTCTCCAACATAATCATAGAGGGTTGCACTGAGGACCAATAGGATTCTACATAAACATTGACTTCTGTCTTTAACATTTGTTGAAATGCTGGGTCCTGTAGAAGGGATGTATTAATGCCATCTATATGATTTTCTTATATGCGGCAACATCTCTAAACACACAAAAGCATGATCTGAAACTAAAATAAAATTTTAGAGCATTGAGCAGTTTTGAGGCAGATGGAATAAGTGACTTAGATATACATACAAAAATATATATTCTAGAGTAAATCATATGAACTGATGAAAAAAAGATGTAGTCCCTCCAAGATGGATTCAGAACTCTCCAAATGTCTGTAAGACTAAGTCTGTAATAATGGCAGTTATTTTAATGTCCCCACAGGCTGACGATTTAAACATTTTCGACATCTTGGCCTCGCAGCACAATTTAGCAAATAAAACTATTACAATTCTCACTGGTTAATATTGCTTAAAAGGATAATTAAACCTCGAAAGTTTAAGCGGAGCTCGCCTCTTAAGCGACCAATCTTCAAATAGCGTCACGTGACTCCCCCCACTTTAAAGCCACTCTTGAGCAAAGCTTTAAATATTAAATTTATATTGAATATTTTTAAATCCCTGAAAAATATCGAGCTATACACCCAATGACCACTTTATTAGGAACACCTATTTAATCAGCCAATCATGTGGCGGCAGGGCAATGCATAAAATCATGCAGATCCAGGTCAGGAGCTTCAGATAATGTTCACATCAACCATCAGAATGGGGAAAAAGTTAATCTCAGCAATTTCGTTGTTTTGGAATTTTTGTTGCTAGATGGGCTGTTTGAGTATTTCTGTAACTAAGTATTTTTTACACACAACAGTCTCTAGAGTTTACTCAGAATGGTGCTAAAATCTAAAACATATCCAATGAGTGGAAGTTCTGTGGATGGAAATGCCTTGTTGATGAGAGAGGTCAACAGAGAAGACTGGTTAAAGCTGACAGAAAGGCTACGGTAACTCCGATAAACACTGTAGAATTGTGGTGAGAAGAATAGCATCTCAGGATGCACATCATGTTAAAACCTTAAGGCGAATGGGCTACAAAATTATAAGACCACGTCGGGTTCCATTTCTGTCAGCCAAGAACTGAAAGTTGAGACTGCAGTGTATAACTGCAGTAATAAAGTAGTCACTGAGTGTTTATTTTTAGCCATATCGCCCTTTGTGGACCTCACCTTTGGTGAATAGTGTAGCAGAAGTTTGGTTGTCAAGTCTCCGAGTTCAGCCTCTTGGCTTTTAAAGGGGGAAATACAGTTTGGTCCAGCACTGCAGAGGGATTTCACATGAGTGGCATTGAGGGCATCGTGAAAGACCATTACACTCCCCAGCTGACCCTGCAGTGAGGTTGGGCTGCCCCACTCGCTGTCCTGCGTCCCGGCAGAAATTAGTTTGGTGACGGACTCAGGCTTGGTTCCGAGAAGCACGCCCCAGCCAGGGAGGATCCCACCCAAAGATGAACGGCCGGATGGATTACCCCCGGAGAAAGGAGGGTCAGGGATTTGAGAGGGGGGAGGGGTCGTGGTGCGGTGACCCGCTGACCCGATGCAGCATGATGTGAAGGCCTGAGACAAAGAGAGAGTGACAAAGACACACAATTAAAAATGCAAGCAAAAGATGCATGTTTACACTACAATTGTAGCGTTTTCTTCATTTTCTCAATACAAATATTTAAAAATCCAGCCAATGTAATCGCACTGACATTAAAATATGATTTTTAAATAATTATTTGTTTGCATTGGTCAATAATCATTTTTAAAAACTAAATATTCTATCAACTATTATTTGTTAAAGTAGCTTACAATATAAAAAAAATAGGGTTATACATTGATTAAAATTTGTAATGTGCCGATCAATTAATACACATATCACATATCAATATTTATTAGAAAAGGCCCCAAAAATAAAGATAATTTATTGTATAATAATACAAATATTAAAAATATAACATCTAAAAATTATTATAATTCAGATCATTCAAACACATTACATTGTATACATTTATTGTTGAAGAAGAAAGCATTTAGACAGTCCAAAAAGGCTTAAATTAAAATAAAGTTTGTTTTAGTATCTTATTGCACATAACCCTATTATTGGCCTAAATCTGTTTTCACTTTTTTGAATTGTTGGTCCATGTACTTATGGGTCAGACAGACACTTTTGGAGCATCTCACTTTGGTTGTGTTGCTTTTCACTAGTTTTCAGTGTCAACTACTTTATTTAATCGATTCATTAGTACAAATTCTCAAATCAAGAATGATTCCACAATTAATCAAATAAAATAAAAAAGAATATTGAAAGATTATTACTTTTTATGGAATTTACATATGGATCAGGGTCATGCATAATTATATTTTAACACATTATTTGTAATCTAATTAAAGTTAAATTATCAGCCTTATTAAAAAAAAATGTCCAGAAGTTGCAGGATCAAACAGCTGTTTAGTGTATCAACTCATTTTGAATTGACAAAAATCACAATTGAATTGGAAACCAAAGAATAAAATAGTTTTGCTGCCAACTCAAAAATGACCCCTCCTAGTATACATGCATAAATGCACCATAAAACTCTATGGCTAAAGTGTGCTAATTGTTGTTTCCAAGGTGCGATTGGGGGGCTGAATAGAGAGCCCAGAGATGGATGTGTAAACTGCATTTACACACTGCCGTCACACATAATCAATCAGAAAATGAATAGCTGTGCTGATTAATTGTCAACTAATATTATACATGAACATATGTTGTAGCCTATCTGGGATTATTAGAAGGAATTGATTGGAAGACCAGGTATACCTACCAAAATACAACACAATTAGTGGCATTACTGAGCCTGTAATCCTATATTACAACCTTGAATTAAAAATATGGACAATCCGTTCACATTATGCAATTTATTTTTTTGATCCTCTGGAAAACATGTTCTGAAATGAGAGGCGGAGTGTCCAAACAACACTTAAAAACCAATCTGTTCAAAACAGAAAATGACATGCTTGTGTTCTAATTTCCCTTATTGTGCAGTGGGTTTAACTGGAACACTCCTAACCCTTTATCACTTGGACCTGGATCACCTGGATCACCTGGATCAATTGATCGCATGTTGAAGGCTGATGTCAATTTGTGGAATTATTTAGTGATTTTTGCACCCGAGAAAACGATGTTTTTCGAAGATTGATGCAACAACAGATTCAGGTAAAATTTAGTTGTAATTTCAGAGGCTTTAGTTGTAATCTCATTTTTTTTTTTTTATTACAATTAATTGATAGAAAGGATTAATCAAGATAAAAAAAAAATGAAAATGTTAACATAACAATGAACACAGGCTAAAATTGTGTGATAAACAGTTTAAGGTAGCAACACGTGTTATGCAGTTAAATCGCAATATAATTTTTCTAAACTGCTTAATTGACATAACTTCACTTCCATCATATATTAGAGTTGTGTTGGGGTGGGGTTTATGAAGTGTAATCTGCTGTCACATCACAATCGACTTGCATTGTGGGATATGGAGCTGCCTGAAGTGTATGTACATCAGTGTAGGCTCGCTCCCTCGGTCAAAATCGAAGGGTTGAGTGTCCGTCAACAGAAACTTACCTCACTCACTGAACGAAGTGGAAAGGACTTCCAAAATGGCGCCTTTATTCCCCCAAGGGGAAGTGCTTAGGGGAGTTAGTGAGTGGATGTTAAAAGTGAGGTGGAACACAGCCCATGAGAAACAATGATAATTAAAGCCAAGGGCTTACAAGCTGGACAGTGCGGATTCACAGGCTTTTAACCTTAACCTGGTTTTATTTTACCAGGTGTTTTAAAGGTAAAAAAAAAAATGCTGTTATCTTCAGAAGTACAAGTCCATAAAACTTAGCCGCCTGACAAATGGCTGATGATCAAATTAGTTATTTATCTGAGAAATAGCTAATGTTACCCCAGCAACAAATGTTTGACTGCTTATCCTAATGCCTCAGTGGTCTGTTAATTGTTTAACATAATTCACAGTTAATAAGACAGTTAACTGTCAATACAGTTCATTGTTTTAATTCAATTCAGTTCAGTTCAAATAATTATTTTCTATAGTTTTAGTCTACTGCTGCTTTTGATATAAATTACACCGTTATCTGAATTTCTACATTCTACTATGATGACATTCACATGTTTTATTAACAAATCGCACCCTGGTGATTTCACTCACCTCTGTCATGGTTGGATATTTTAGAGGTGACGATAATTTCAGCTGTCCATCCACATAAATATAGACCATACTCTGGCCAAACAGTTTCTTTCCTGGCACGTGAACAACACCAATACTGTGCTGAAGATCAAAAGCAAACAGCTCATTAAACTCCATTTCCCAGAGTGCATTTGTTTTTAACAAACAGAGCTCAATACATTCATGCTGCAACAATGAGTCATGTGACTCACCCACAGCGAATCACAAAAGCAGTACTCAGGCAGCATGACGGTGACATATTCTTTCTTAGTGCAAACAGCAACCACAAGCACTCCAGCAGAACTGATGAAGGCCTCAAACCCGGTGCCGCCTGGGGTGAAAAAACTACACACAAAAACAGGACAAGTTTTCCATAAATGAGCCCTCGCAGGACAAAAAGTACATTTTAATTAAAGGTATAACTCAACAAAAAATATACAATTCCATTCCAAACCTGTAAGACTTTATTTCTTCAATGAAACACAAAAGAAAAGGTTGAGCAAAATGTCTAAACTGCTCTTTTTCATGCAACAAAAATAAATGTAGGCCAGGCATGTCAAGCCATAAAACAAAAAGAAAGAAAAAAAACCATAAAAGTAGCCCATAGACTGTCTGTCTTTTTGAGCCAGATAAACAAAAATCTTCTTAGAGAAACAATTATAAAACTCTTAGGAGTTCAAAAGAAGGTATCTGGGTGATTCTTTCGTAACCATCCTAGTTAGATTTTAATCCAAAATCAAAAGAAACAAAAAATTAATTATTATTTGCAAAGGAATCAAAGCCTACTTTTAGGGCCAATAAGACATCTGTCATTCTAAAATTATTTTCATGACACTTATACATTTGTTTTTACCATATTAAGCATATTTTGGACCCATTGATATGAGAGGGCAATGAAGGCTATCCCATCTGGACCAAACCGACAGAAGGTCTACTGTGGCACAAGTCATAGAAAATTGTAATGATGGTTACGGGAGGAATGTTTCACAACACAGAGTGCATCTCATCCTACTGCGTATGGGGCTGTGTAGCCGCAGATCGGTTGTCTTTTCGGGAATACAACATTTTTGTAACTTTTTTTCTTAAGATAAAAATAAGAAGAAAATAGTAGTTAAGAAGAATTTTATTCTGAAGTATATTTACTTTAAGAATGTTCCGGCTCCTGAATCTCTTATTGTACAATAGCTTTCTGGGAGGAAAAGACTTAAATTTTAGTAGTTATTCACTGAAAATCGTCCACTCTACCATAGCTCTAAAATAACATTTGTGCTTGCATACATTAAAACGTAACATGTCAAGAAATGTTTTGCCAGGTTTGATGTCAATGATGATTGGCCACAACATGTGAGAATCAATGATTTAGTAAAAGTGCAGCAAAATATTCTGTGCGAGTCATCTTTGAATTAATCAAATATTTTCAGTGAAGAACAACTTAAGTCATTTTTTAAGCTCCACTGCCCCAGCCACTATTCACTTTCACTGATCGGAAAAGAGCAGCGTGAACTTTCAGCACAATATCTTCTTATGTGTTCCACAGAAGAAAGTCATACTGGTTTAGAACAACATGAGGGTGAATAAATTATTACAGAATTTTGATTTATGGTGAACTATTCCTTTAACAAAAAGTTAATAATACTTGTAACCCCATTATTTCGTACCTATACAACTGTTTCCTTTTCTCTCCTTTACTGGGTGGGCCCAGTTGATCTTGATCCAATGACAGCCAAGCAAAGAAGCTAAAGGCGGAGCCTGGCCAACGGAGTATGGTCGGCACGGCGATGCCAGCCATTGGCGGAGACAGGTCAAAATACTGCATGGCGCTCTCTAGGCCTTGCTTGCGCACCATGCCAAGGAGCGAACGCAGTACCGGGCCAACATATGGGTGAGCAAGGCCCAGCTCATCCTGACGCAGGAGTCTCAGCAGATGCTGGAGATCTGCTGAACTCAAGGACTGGCTGCCCAAAGAACCCAACAAACCTACCAGACTCTCAGCACAGGCACGGTGCAGCCGGTCATGCCTCTCCAGAGTCGACAGAACTCTAATGGTCATGCAGGAATTGACGCAAGTGGCTCGCGTCCGCCGGTTCAGACCGCAGATGCGGCGGAGCCAATCGGCAGCGAAGATCTGCAGCTCAGGAGAGTCCAGCTCTGGGAGCCACTGGATCAACAGCAGGAGAGGATCCACGTTACTGATGCCCAGGAGACCAATGGAGGAATGTTCACCTTCAATGGCCTGCAGGAATACAGGGAGAAAGAGAGAGAAAGTGAGAGCCTGGCTACCTGTATCACATGAAACACTGCATCAGTGAAACACAAAAAAACTTAAATGCTCATCTCACCATGTTCATGAGTTCCTTCAGCAGCTGTCTTGATGGTTGACCTAGTGACACCAGCACCTCGTACAGGTGTGTGTAGCCAATCCGTTCTTTAAACACTTCCTACATGGAAACAATGCAGTTTTATTCTCTCATTTATAAATTCTAACTCATTCACTGGTGAAATCTCTTGTTCAAGAGCTCTCCAGAAATTCTATAAGGAATGCACAGAATGCACTTAGAGGAATATTCTGGGTTCGATGCAAGTTAAGCTTAATCAACAGCATTTATGACGATGTTGATTACCACAAAACATTTCAACTAGTCCCTCCTTTTCTTTAAAAAAAAAAGCTAAATTGAGGTTACAGTGAGGCACTATTTGTAGGCACTACAGTGTTGCACTATTATGTTGGAGTCCTAGTAAAATAATTTAGAATTGGTTTGAGATTGCAATTCTAATATTCAGATTTATTAAGCAAATTTTAACTAGGGATCACATGGATATATCAGACCTTTGCAGCAGGTGACTTGTGCATCACAGTCGTGAGAGTTTTTATGGTTGCCACAGCAAGAGTGTCGAGCCTCCCCTGGAATACCTGATGGATGAAAACACAGTCTATAAGTGAAGACTTGTGTGTGGCCTGTTTTATTCCTGCCCTGCTCGATTTGCCATGCAAATTATGAGTGAAGAGCCATGATGAGCAGCTTCCATCAGAATGCTACAACAGAAGATTGCTTCCATAAACAGGCAGGAATAAAATCTGGCATCATGGAGAGAATAATGCAGAGTATCAGTGTAAAATTGGGCTCAACTCTGGCTCCTGTTTTTCAGATTTCTTCTCTGATAAACACAATAAAAATTTAACAATGTCTACGTGGATTTAAAATAAATGGCCACGTTTTAAAAGAACAATTCACTCAGAAATAAAAATTCTGTCATGATTTAAGCAATTGCAGTCATTTAATACCTGTATTACCTTCTTCTATAGAACACAAAAGGAGATGTATAACAGAACTTTCATGCAGCTATTTTCCAACAAAAGCATATAGTGACCAGGGGCTGTCAAGCTCAAAAAGGATAGAAGTACAAATCGAGATTACAGTGAGGCACTTACAGTGGAACTTACATGAATTCTAATGTTAAATTTGAGCTGTAAAATTGTTTAAACCGTTGCTTTTTACATTAATTTAGGGTTTGTTGACATTACATAGTACAAATTATGCATGTAAACAATAAACATGTAACAAAATAGAATATATGTGATATATTATCAGATTTATTGATGGAAAATATGGATTTGTTCATTTTTAAAGAGCTAAATGTGACAAATGATGAAAAGCTAATAAAATTGAATTAGTGAAATTAATATTCTTTAACACACCTAGTTAGAAGGTATATTGTACAAATAACAGCATTAGCTGAGACAATTTCCTTCATATGAAAGCAAAATGGATATGACCAAAATATACCCATATGAATAGATACTGAATCAAAAGCTTTTGAATCGGAATCAAATCGGTAAAAATAGATACACAAAACTCTCCATCCAACTTGTGTTACATTTTAAGTCTTCTGAAGCCATATCATAGCTCTGAGCAAGAAACAGACTTAAACTTTAATAATTATTTACTGAAAATCTTTCCTCCACCAGAGCTCTCAAATCTCATTAATGTATGCTGTTTCAAGCATGACACACCCGGTTTGATGCCAGTGAACCAATGATGTCAAACCTGGTGCAATTCATTATATTTAAAGTTTTTGATAATTGGAAAACTTTTAAACAGAAAGAAATCTTAATGCGTGTTTAAAATGATGTACACTACAATCCCATGAGATGAAAACTCTAGTCATATCAATCTTAAAGATAAAAGCTGCTTTAGTCACACAAGTAGCTGGCCATACATTCTTGAGCACTGCCATGCAGAGATCAAATGAGTAAGTGATGACAGAATTTTCATTTTTGGGTTTTGATATCCAAAGTAAGGAGCACAAAACTGAACAATGCTCAGAGAGTGAAACAAAAAACTCCCAGTTTCCAACACCAACCAAAACACAACACACACAAATTACATACACGGACCACTTATCCCCTCCACAACCCCAAATATATCTGTCCAGCCATGCCTTGTGTCTTATGATTTCTGATTGGCTTGTTGCAAAATCACGTGATCTGCAATTATCCATCAATATTGGCTACTTCAATATACACATAAAAATAGGACAAAGACTGGCTGGAGAGTGACACACACCAAGCAGCGATAACCGACCAATGACTGAGTAAAACCTGAAAACAAGTAGGTTCTTTAAAACAGCATGAAGCGCATGATGGCCCTAGGCTGATAATCTCCACAGGCAACACACGGCTGCTGATTTTACATTTGAACCCTGATACCATATCACCAGAGGAAAAGTGAATGGGAAAAGGGAGGGGAAACAAGCGAAGCAAAATAAAAAAAGAATGAAATGGTTATTAAAAGCATAAGTAAGTAAATAAACAAAAGACCACTCCATTACAAGATTTTACTTTAAATGTAGGAATGGATTTGTTTTTTGTTACTACAACAAGAAAGTACTACTCCATGGTAAAACAGGGTTGGTCACTTATGGTGGCCATATATTTGTATATGACATATGTTTCCTTGGAGGTGGAAAGTCAGGTAATGTCAGGTAATGATGTAAAATTATGCTCCAAGTACAGTAGGTTGTGAGCTAAGCAAAATGTTATCACAATATTAAAAAACATATTGTTGATATACAGTGATCCAACAAAAATCCAGATAGTTAAAAATACATCTTATTTTGCATTTTCTAATTTTGCTTAATACAAAATTTTACACAAAAGGTTGTAATTATTTACAACCCCAATTCCAAATAAGTTGGGACAGTATGAAAAATGCTAATAAAAACAAAAAGGAGTGATTTGTAAATTATATTCACCCTTTGCTATATTGAAAGCACAACAACTACACATCACAGTATATTATGTTTTACCTTGTGAATATCAATGTTTTTTCAAATGTACAGAAATTTCAAATCAGATGATTGCAACACGCTCCAAAAAAGTGGAGACAGGGGCAATTTAAGACAAATAACAATTTGACAAGTTGAAATAAGGCAATGTGAAACAGGAGATGTTAAACAGAGGCAATTGTGTCATAGTACTATATACTTTATAGGGAGCCTCCAAAAACAGCCTAGACCTTCAAGAGCAAGGACCATTCGAGACTTGTCAATTTGCCAGATGTTTCAGCAAATAATCCAGCACTTTGAGATCAATGTTCCCCAAAGACAAATTGGAAGTATTTCGGGCATTTCACGCTTTACAGTGCACAATATATTTAAAAGATTCAAAGAATCTGGTCAAATCTCGGTGCATAAAGGGCAAGACGAAAACCACTTCTGAATGCATGTGATCTCTGATCCCTCAGATGTTACGGTCTTAAAAAATGTAATTCAGCTGTAATTTGGGATAACTTTAGTAAACCTTTGTTAGTTAACACCACTCATCACTGCATCCACAGATGCAAGTTAAGACTTTACAATGCAAAGCAGAAGCCATACATCAACACTGTCCAGAAGCACTACCACATTCTCTGGGCTCAGTCTCATCTTAGATGGATAGTATCACAGTGGAACTGTGTATTTTGTTCAGCTAAAGACCTATGGATGATTGGGGGATAATACCACTTTCTAAACTTAACAAACTTGTGTCTTCAGTGCCAAATGATTAATACGTGTAATTAGAAGAAATGGTGATGTTTCACAGTGGTGAACTCTCAACTGTTCAACTTTTTTGGAGCGTGTTGCATTCATCTGATTTGAAATTACTGTACATTTAAAAAATATATCATATGTATAGTTGTAGTGATTTCAATATAGCAAAGGGTAAATATAAATGTACAAATCACTCCTTTTTGTTTTTATTAGCATTTTGTATACTGTCCTAACGTTTCTGGAATTTGGGTTGTATATATATTTGATGAATTTGGTGAATATGTGACTTCTTTTTGTATACATCATTCTTACAATTTTTCTTATTAATTTGATATTATTTTTATTTATTAATTTATAAATGTTTATTTGTATAATTATTTCTCAGTTTCCCTATTAAATTGTTAAACTTAATGTCCATATGTTCTATAAAAATTGATTGAAAATGGAGACTAAAACTACAGAAAAATGTCCTTTTAACTTAAATCTTTTTTTGCCCCAAGCAAAGTTAAACCATTCACACAGTTGAACATTTCATTATTATCTGAACAGTCAAGGATTGCAACAAAAACATGTAATGAACCAAATCTATCAAAATAGTTAGTATAAATTAAATAATAATTCATTAATCAATACATTAATTATATATATATATATATATATATATATATATATATATACATATATATATATACACATACATATACACTCACCTAAAGGATTATTAGGAACACCTGTTCAATTTCTCATTAATGCAATTATCTAATCAACCAATCACATGGCAGTTGCTTCAATGCATTTAGGGGTGTGATCCTGGTCAAGACAATCTCCTGAACTCCAAACTGAATGTCAGAATGGGAAAGAAAGGTGATTTAAGCAATTTGGGCGTGGCATGGTTGTTGGTGCCAGACGGGCCGGTCTGAGTATTTCACAATCTGCTCAGTTACTGGGATTTTCACGCACAACCATTTCTAGGGTTTACAAAGAATTGTGTGAAAAGGGAAAAACATCCAGTATGCGGCAGTCCTGTGGGCTGAAAATGCCTTGTTGATGCTAGAGGTCAGAGGAGAATGGGCCGACTGATTCAAGCTGATAGAAGAGCAACTTTGACTGAAATAACCACTCGTTACAACCGAGGTATGCAGCAAAGCATTTGTGAAGCCACAACACGCACAACCTTGAGGCGTAAGGGCTACAACAGCAGAAGACCCCACCGGGTACCACTCATCTCCACTACAAATAGGAAAAAGAGGCTACAATTTGCAAGAGCTCACCAAAATTGGACAGTTGAAGACTGGAAAAATGTTGCCTGGTCTGATGAGTCTCAATTTCTGTTGAGACATTCAGATGGTAGAGTCAGAATTTGGCGTAAACAGAATGAGAACATGGATCCATCATGCCTTGTTACCACTGTGCAGGCTGGTGGTGGTGGTGTAATGGTGTGGGAGATGTTTTCTTGGCACACTTTAGGCCCCTTAGTGCCAATTGGGCATCGTTTAAATGCCACGGCCTACCTGAGCATTGTTTCTGACCATGTCCATCCCTTTATGACCACCATGTACCCATCCTCTGATGGCTACTTCCAGCAGGATAATGCACCATGTCACAAAGCTCGAATCATTTCAAATTGGTTTCTTGAACATGACAATGAGTTCACTGTACTAAAATGGCCCCCACAGTCACCAGATCTAAACCCAATAGAGCATCTTTGGGATGTGGTGGAACGAGAGCTTCGTGCCCTGGATGTGCATCCCACAAATCTCCATAAACTGCAAGATGCTATCCTATCAATATGGGCCAACATTTCTAAAGAATGCTTTCAGCACCTTGTTGAATCAATGCCACGTAGAATTAAGGCAGTTCTGAAGGCGAAAGGGGGTCAAACACAGTATTAGTATGGTGTTCCTAATAATCCTTTAGGTGAGTGTAAATGTGTGTGTGTGTGTGTGTGTGTGTGTGTGTGTGTGTGTGTGTGTGTGTGTGTGTGTGTGTGTGTGTGTAGTCAGAAGTTTACATACACATTAGGCAAATACATTTCAAACTCAGTTTTTCACAATTCCTGACACTTAATTGTAGAAATAATTCCCTGTCTTAGGTCCGTTAGGATCACTGCTTTATTTTAAGAATGTGAAAAGTCAGAATAATAGTAGAGAGAATTATTTATTTCAACTTTTATTTCTTTCATCACATTCCCGGTGGGTCAGAAGTTTGCATACACTTTGTTAGTATTTGGTAGCATTGCCTTAAAATTGTTTAACTTTGGTCAAACATTCCTTCCACAATCTTCTCACAATACGTTTCTAGAATTTTGGCACATTCCTCAAGAAAGTACTGGTGTAACTGAGTCAGGTTTATAGGCCTCCTTACTCGCACATGCTTTTTCATTTCTGCCCACAAATTATCTATCGGATTGAGGTCAGGGCTTTGTGATGGCCACTCCAATACCTTGACTTTGTTGTCCTTAAGCCATTTTGCCACAACTTTGGAGATATGCTTGAGGTCATTGTCCATTTGGAACACCCATTTGGGACCAAGCTTTAACTTCCTAGTTGATGTGTTGAGATTTTGCTTTAATATGTCCACATAATTTTCCTTCCTCATGATGCCATCGATTTTGTGAAGTGCACCAGTCCCTCCTGCAGTAAAGCACCCCACAACATGATGCTGCCACCCCCATGCTTCACGGTTGGGATGGTGTTCTTCGGCTTTCAGGCCTCACCATTTTTCCTCCAAACATATTCATTATTGCAAAACAGTTAGATTTTTTGTTTTATTAGACCAGAAGTCTATTTTTATGGCAGTTTTGAGCAGTGGCTTCTTCCTTGCAGAGCAGCCTTTCAGGTTATTTTGATATAGGACTCGTTTTACTGTGGATATAGATACTCTACCTGTTTCCTCCAGCATCTTCACATGGTCCTTTGCTGTTGTTCTGGGATTGATTTGCATTTTGCACCAAACTATGTTCAACAATAGGAAAGATGCTTCTCCTTCCTGAGTGGTATGATGGCTGCGTGGTCTCATGGTGTTTATACTTGTGTACTATTGTTTGTACAGATGAACGTGGTAGCTTAAGGCATTTGGAAATTGCTCTCAGGGATGAACCAGACTTGTGGAGGTCCACAATTATTTTTTCTTCTGAGGTCTTGGCTGATTTCTTTTGATTTTCCCATTATGTCAAGCAAAGAGGCACTGAGTTTGAAGGTAGGCCTTATAATACATCCACAGGTACACCTCCAATTCAGTACACCTCCTATCAGAAGCTAATTGGCTAGTTGTCTATAGGCTTGACATAATTTTATGGAATTGTCCAAGCTGCTTAAAGGCACAGTTAACTTAAGTATTCTGACCCACTGGATTTGTGATATAGTCAATTAAAAGAGAAACAATCTGTCTGTAAACAATTGTTGGAAAAATTACTTGTGTTATGCACAAAGTAGATGTCCAAAACAACTTTCCAAAAATATAGTTTGCTAATATGAAATCTGTGGAGTGGTTACAAAATTAAGATTTAAATGACTTCAACCTAAGTGTATGTAAACTTCTGACTTCAACTGTGTGTGTGTGTGTGTGTGTGTATATATATATATATATATATATATATATATATATATATATAGATAGATATAGATATAGATATAGATATAGATATATAGATATATATACACACACACACACACACACACACACACTCTAAAGTTTGGGGTCACTTGACTGAAATGTTTCTCATGATCTTAAAAACCTTTTGATCTGAAGGTGTATGCTTAAATGTTTGAAATTTTTTTTGTAGACAAAAAAATAATTGTGCCAACATATTCATTTCATTACAAAACAAAACAAATTTTTTTTTTTTTAAAAGGGATGACTTGGACCGAATTCCTTTAATCCTGTTTTAAAAGCATCCCAGTGTGATACCTCAAGAAGTTGGTTGAGAAAATGCCAAGAGTAAGTTTCTGCAAATTCTAAGCAAAGGGTGGCTACTTTGTAAATGCTAAAATATAACATTTATTTATTTATTATGGATTTTTTAGTCACAACATAATTCCCATAACTCCATTTCTGTTATTCCATTGTTTTGATGACTTATCACTATTACTCTAAATAATAAAAAAAGAATGAGTAAGTGACCACAAACTTTTGAACGGCAGTATATATATATATATATATTTTTTTTTTTTAATATTTAAAGATAACCATGTATAATTATTTCATCATTATATATTGAATTATTGTTATATGAGGGTCTTTCTCAGCAAATATTTGTATATGCAGTTAAACGCGATTAATTAATTGGGACATCATGTAATTAATTAGATTAAAAATTGTAATTGATTGACAGCCCTTATATATATATGTGTGTGTGTGTGTGTGTGTGTGTGTGTGTGTGTAATTAATATTATATGTTTTTGAAATATATAATTAAAAATAAATAACTTTTTTAACATATAACAAAACAACAACAAAAAATAAAACAAATCAATAAGGCTTTCTTCACACTTACACAAAGTCTTTCCTCGGATTTTAAAGCAACCTCTCCATTATATATTTATTTTATTATAAATGTTATTTTATTTCTTTTAAACAATTATTATTGTTTGGCATAATGTAGACCTTTTTGGTGACTAGATATGAATACCATCTATAAATGTACCATTAAATACAGATATATTTTTTTTTAATTCTGGACATACAGACGATTGGTGAAAATACTTAAATGCTCAAATTTAGACTGGTTTAACTGCTATATTGCCCACTACTACCTGCAATATTTTTTTAAATTTGACTTTGTGACCTCAAAATAACCCTACTCAGGTGAGAGAGGGGTGTGACCTTGTCCTGGAGTGGTCGAGAGAGCGGCCAGGTTGGGGTGGGGGGGTGGGAGGGGTATTTGACATGGTGAGCGGGAGCGACAGGCAACAGGTGGCCGGTACCTGAATGTCACTCTCTCCTGTCAGTAATCTGTTGGTTAAATCTTTCTGGTCCTTTTCTGCTGCTGTGCACCTAGCATTAACCAGCTGCAGGAAGCAGCCGATCACAGCAAGCACAGGTGAGAGGAAAGTGCAAAGGATTAAAGGTTTCAAATATTACCTAATGACCCTAATGCCTAATTGTTCCATCTCTATAGGACAGAAACTTGCATGACTAGAAGGCAGTGAGTGATGCAGTTCAGATACAGTGTACATGCTGTAAAGCGTTACATTTACAGGTACAGTAAGACTACTTCAATAGCAACATACTTAGGTTAAGACACAGAGTTAACCATTTGAAATACACAAGTATGCACAAAACAGGGGTGAATTCACTAACAATTAATTTCGGCCCCTGTTTTAGCAGCCGATTCACTAAAGGTAATATGCAAGTCAGGCCATCTTGTGACAAAGTTAACAAAATCTGATAACAAAATCAGAATTGCATACATGTGAAAATATTTTAAAAAAGCATTTCTTTTAACATTCCATTTACTGCCAGCTTTCCGATAATAGCACAACATTAATTGCTCCATAACAATAGTGCAGAATTTTGAAAATAAAAGCACAATCAAAGCCTAATTTACATAGAAATGATGGTTTTAAAAGAATTACAATAATTTAAATGCAGTGTCTGGTTAAACTGTTTTGCGGGTGGTTGGTGAATAAAATACCACGCGTAACCAACAGATTAGTGAATTCGTCCCAAACTGTTCTTGAAGGCTAAGAAATCCAAACAGAAATTTACACAAGAAACTGATTGTCAAGATAGATTTTCTCATATGAATAAACACACAAGGACAATCCTGCAACTGCCAGCTAAACAATGAACCAATCAAACATACTGGATTCTGACAGGATCTAAAACACTCTCAAATAGGTAACACGTTTTCAACCACCACATTTTTGGCAGATGACAGTAGGTCATGAAAATCCTGTAACAATCATTGTGCAAATACAGCTCAACAGTATGGTTCCGTAAGTAAAAATCCCATAAAAAAGTCCATAGGAAATGGATATAGTATAAAACTTTCAAAATGTATTCAAAACTTTTTTAAATATGCTGAGGTTGCTCAATTATGCTTCTGTAGAACTTTTGTAGATTCAAAATACAATAAAAAAGTTTAAACAAGAAAAGTTAAACTGCCGACTTCCTAGTGAAGTACTTCATTACCAATAATCCTAAAACAAGATAGGCCAATCAGAAAACAGGGTTAGCATAATGAATATGTGTACATAAATACATCACTTCACAGGAAGTGGAGAGGGAAATCCAGTCATTGCGAATGAGCAGAGTACTGAAGTAGTGTGGCTAAAATGAATGCTAAAATGAAATAAAAGGTTGAGACGCTATTGTTTTAATTAAGCTTAATTTACCTCAGATGTGCTTTTGATGTGACCGTTACATCTATTATCATGACAGTTGGTCATAACAATTAAGACACAAAAAAATAACCACAAAAAATATATATTTTTCATATTAAACAGAAACAGTCATTTAACTTAAATGTATGGGTTACAAGTCTAGAGAAATATATTAATTTAAATATATAACACATTTTCTTTAGAAGTATACACGTGTATGTATTATATTAATTTGGATTTAATTTTATTTATTGTACATTTATGTTTTTACTTGAGTATATTTTGTCACAGGGGGTGAACCCTGTGATCAGCACAACTCAAGCATTGTCTGTGTTTGATGACGTTGCAGGGTATTCCAAATCAACTAATTTTTTCAAGTAATGTGGATTTCAAGAGATAGCCCGTGCTCAGTGAGTAGGTAGCAGTGAACACAGCGTAGGGACCCTGCGGATTGGAATGCACATTCTGATTCAAACTGGTAACCTGAGCTCCTGTGTTCAAACCCTGAGTTCTATTCAGGTGATTAATTAAAAAGACACGGTTCAAAAGAGTCACGTTCAGGGGGACTGGGTAGCTCAGTGACGCATGCTGCCACCCCTGGAGCTCTCTAGTTTGAATACCAGGACGTGCTGAATGACTCCAGCCAGGTCTCCTAAGCAACCAAATTGGCCCAGCTCTGAAATTAGTAGAGTCACATAGGTAGAGTCACACAGTAGAGTCACATAGGGTAAACTCCTGTGGTCGCTATATTATTGTTTGTTTTCGGAGGGGTGTGTGGAGAGTTGAGCGTGAATACCGTGGTGGATGGCGTGAAGCCTCCACACGCGCTATGTCTCTGTGGCAATGCAACACGTGATAAGATGCGCGGATTGATGGTCTCAGATTCATCCTCAGCCACCTGGATTGAGGTGAATCACTATGCGGCCATAGGGACTTAAAAGCATATTGGGAATTGGGCATGCCAAATGTGTAGGGGGGGTTGTGGGGGGGCATTCACATATTGGACATCGTGGATATAGAAATAGTATAGAACAGTGGCTCATCTCAAAAGAAAGGGTGAAAAGTGCCACAATACACAGTGGTGTGCACTCTAAATAAGTATTCAATAACTTAAAAGATGATATCTGACAAAAACGCATATGAACTCGACTGTCGCCAATGGCGACTAGATTTCATATTATTGTCACAATTATTTTACATTTTTGTTGCAGTCTGAAGCCCTGAAATTATAGTGCTTTTTTTATTCGTAAACATTTTGCAAGCACATATAGAGGTGAATATTTTCAGTCAGCAACAAACAAGACAAAAAAAAGGATCTGTTTTGGCGTTATGAGTGTGGCCATAGAAACAAATAATTTTTCAGTCCCAGAATGTAAACAGCCCTGAGTAGAAGCTCCGAATTGTCATCTCGTAATTACAGTAATTCCAAAAAGGAAGTAATTGCAACATTAGCCTATTCCCTCATAAGTATACAATCTTTCATTTAGTTATGTGCTTTGAATTAAATGTTGTAACGCTGTGGTTAACTTCAGAGCTGGTTGGTTTTCTTTAAGGCTTGTAAGACCTTATTGAAGCATTTCTTGAAAACCCTATGAGAAAATGAAAGGGTAAATTTACTTACGGAACCAAGATGGCTGAAAAAGAGAGTGATTGCTGTTAAACTCCATCTATAGAGCTAATTGCTTATTCTAGAAGTTTAACCAGACAGCAAGACAATCAGGAATGTTGTAGCAGCTGTGAAAGAAACTTACCTTACTATTCTGCAGAAGGCATGTGAGATGTTCAAAGCAGTTGCTGTTGAGGAAGATGGCCTGCAGAACGGGTCGGTCCGTACACTCGAACATATCCTGGATGGTTTCTGAGCAAACAGAGAACAGAAGCCAGTCACAAGCTGCAGTGAAGAAAGACTAAAAATCGCTCACACGCTCAGCGACCAAAAGTAATACATTTTTTTAGAGCGAGTGTCGAATTTGAGATGACATGAGCAATAGAGACCATGGGCGCTGCAAAAAAGTTAAAGAAGATCCACCAAGTAACAGACAGTGATCAGGAATTTCAGTTGGGATACTGTAGTCAAGTAGGAAAGCCTACTAGTAACCAACAGTACTGCGAATTTGCGACTTCAAGTAATAAAACAATTATCAGAGTCAGCGCCCCCTAGGCCAGAAACATACTTTACAAAAGTCAACGCATTGCCAACATGTGGTTCGGTTAAACATACATAAAGTGCCTTCTTGTGTTTCTGTGGCGGTAACAAACTTAGCAATAGATTTCCTCCAAAATCCTGCAGCATTAAACTGGATGTTAACATTTTGGTAGGTTGCAATAAATTGCTATGAATGACACAATATTCTCTTAAAATTGTTGCTACACCATGAAAGTAGTTGGCTTGAGAGAAAGCTCATCGTAGAAGCAGACATTATACACTAATGTCTGCTATATCGCCCCTTGCGGAAACCTTGACAATGCAACGTGTCCTTGCATTGTGCGATGATACATTATGGAACACAACTACATTCAAAATCCAAGGTAGGAATAGGCATTAAGTAATTTTGTAGTCGAGTACTCTTACCCACAAACATTAGTTATCAATTACCCAATAAAAATCAATACTGAAAGCATTCGAATAATGCACATATATAAACTCTGAGTCTACATAAAGACAAGATTCTACAGGAATGCAAGAAAGGGTGTAGATTTCAAAATATAACAAGTATTGTCACACTAAACTCCACCATTAACCAATGATATGACATCCCCTTATCTCATCCAACATTTCGAATCCATAGTACTGCCAGTGGACTTAATTGTAACTACAAGATTTGGTAAGAGATTTAGAGGAAAAGAACAGTATAATTCAGTGCTGCTCAAGGCAGATAAATGCAAAAAGGAAAATCAATTTGCGATATTTTAGTACAGTAGTGTTTTTAATAGTCGACTGGTGCTGGTGCAGAACAATTAGTCAATTACTCTTGCACATTCCTAATCCAAGGTGGGACTAGTTGTTGGATTTGCTAAAAATTGCAAGGTTTGTGGTACCAAATTATTGAAAGACTATCAAAAGTTATTTTTGAGACTCACCGAGCATGTTCACCTGTAGTGCCACAAACCGGCTCTCCCAGTGCCGCGAACGGGGTGGGGACGGGTGATCTTTGACCTGCGTGGTGGCGGCGGGGTCGGAGTTGAGCAATTTAAAGTAGCTCTCCAGCACGGAGCTGATCTCCACCTGTCTTTGGTCAGAGCTGCTGGTTAGCAGTCTGTGCACCACCTCTCTCAAACAGCTTAGCGTCAACAGAGCCTTTCTGTCCGGAGCCTCACTGTCCCAGTCCTCTCCATCTCCACTTCCGGTCAAACACTCACCTTCACCCAACACTCCCACCAGCACCTCCATCGTCGCCGGGGAGATGGCCAACAGAGCGTTACGCTGCAGAAATAGAAGACAAAAAGGAGGCGGGAACAAGCAATGATGAATTAAAAGACAAACAGGTGTGTTATTTTTGTTTTTGTAAACATTAATAAACATATGGATCATTCCTACAACTCTGTGCCATTTAATTCCCCAATGTAAAGTTGTAGTATTTATAATGTTTAATTTCACCCAATTATGTAATTTCTTCATGTCCCCAGCACGGCACGTCAAACACATAAAATGTACTATAATACTTACAATTTTACAAATATACATACTATACACACTATTATACATATTATACACACATACTGTAAATAGATATATAATATATACATGCATATATAAAATAATGTAAATAATGTAATAATATATGTAAATATAAACAATAATTATATACTGTATATACTTAATAATACTATAGATATAATTATATAAATAAATAGTTGTATTATTTATAAGAAAAACTAAGAGTGTGGGTCCTTAGCTTTCCAAAATTGAGTAGCCCTGAAGTTGTGGCTAATTTTACCCAGTAAAATACCATACTATTTTCCACCCTGATACATCCATTTCACTGGATGGAAATCTGATTTTCTTTATTATAATTTTTTTGCCATTTAGCTTCAGCTATATGACCTATACAATCTTTAACATGCCCTTTTAATGATGAATCATGAAGATACTCATAAAAGTAGATTCATTTTGCAAAAGTTTTTAATCCAAAAATGCACAGAATTGTATGAAAGACATTTATTTGTAAAAAATGTAAGCTTAGAAGTAAAAAAATCTCACTGACCGCATTTAAAATGTAACTGACAGCCACGTTATTGCAATATTAGCATACTGAATTGCGATTGGTCTTCTTTCTTGTACTTATTTGCATTCTTAATTGTTATTGGTCTATCTTGCATTTATTTATAAAACCTGTGATAATTAGAAATTACTTTTCACTAGTTCATGTAAAGATAACTGGGGGGGCCCCAAGTGTGCATGTGTGTGTGTGTGCCTCTCTCGTACTCTCTCTCATTTTCAAAACTATCACATTACTATTTAATCAAATTACACTTTAACAAGCTCACCTGTCCACCAGCGACAATGGCTCCAAACAGGTGCAAAAGGCAACATTTAAGACTTTCCTTCAGGTGCTCACTCTCCTGAAAACATTCTGAAATACACGCACATTACACATAATGAAATAAAACACAGCAGGTTTCTGCGTTTAACACAAATGAAAAGTAGCTATAAAAAGGGTAATATAAGAAAATACATTTTGAATGAAAGACAATGAAGCCTATTTTTAAGAACATTAGGATATTTTGCATTGTAACATTATTTTAATGACAATTAAGCATTTAAATCAGTGGTTCTCAACCAGTTTTGCTCTTGCAACTTGGATTTCAAGTGGAGAATAAAAAATTATTTAATGAAGCATGGGATGCATTTTCTTTTTGGGAGGATGGGTTTGGGACATGTCCCAGGCTGGATTCAAACCAGGACCCCAGTGAGCCAAAAGCTCATATATGTCTTTAGCAAGCATGCTTCTATCGACACCTTAATTGACACAATATGCCATTGCTCTACCACAAAAATGCAGACAAACCCAGAGCAGTGTGAGTGTACAATATAACCACAAAAACACTGAGGATGCTTGGAGAAGAGAGTCAGAGACATTGCTAGGCCAAATAAAACAATCATTAGATCTAATCAGCAAACAATCAAACAAGCCACATGCCAAACAAAAAGACAGAGAGAGGGACTTACGGTAGAAGAAGGGCACAAACTCTACAGTGAGTGGTGCTGCTTTAAATTTCTGTCTGCTTCGCTCCACAGTACTGAGCTGCTGTCTGTAAGAGCAAAGAATAACAAACCAGATAAAGAGTCATTGCTCAACTCTTTCATTAATGTTTTCTATATTGTATTGAATGTGGAAGAAAGGGGCTCTTTGAAAAAAAATAAAGGCAAACCATGATAAAAGTGAACTGTTACACCCCCACTTTAATGGCTATACATAATGTATAAAATAATTACTATAAAATTAATAATTCTTACCATAAACAATGTTGACCATAAAATGTTTAATTTTACAAATGTATATGTATATATATATATATATATATATATATATATATATATATATATATATATATATATATATACACACACAGTATATATACACACCGATCAACCACAACATTAAAACCACCTGCCTAATATTGTGTAGGAAGCATTCTGAGATGCTATTCTTCTCACCACAATTGTACAGAGTGGTTATCCGAGTTACCGTAGACTTTGTCAGTTCGAACCAATCTGGCCATTCTCTGTTGACCTTTCTCATCAACAAGGCATTTCCATCCACAGAACTGCCGCTCACTGGATGTTTTTGAGAGAGGTCAACAGAGAATATACTGAACATACTGTATTGAAGTCATATATATATATATATATACACACTATATTGAAGTCAGAAGTTTACATACTCCTTAGCCAAATACATTTAAACTCCTGACATTTAATCGTAAAAAACATTCCCTGTCTTAGGTCACTTAGGATCACTGCTTTATTTTAAGAATGCGAAATAACAGAATAATAGCAGAGAATGATTTATTTCAACTTTTATTTCTTTCATCACATTCCTGGTGGGTAAAAAGTTTACATACAATTTGTTAATATTTGGTAGCATTGCCTTTAATTTTTAACTTGGGTCAGACATTTTGGGTAGCCTTCCACAAGCTTCTCACAATAAGTTGCTGGAATTTTGTCCCATTTCTCCAGACAGAACTGATGTAACTGAGTCAGGTTTATAGTCCTCCTTACTCGCACATGCTTTTTCAGTTCTGCCAACAAATTTTCTAATGGACTGAGGTCAGGGCTTTGTGATGGCCACTCCAAAACCTTGATATTGTTGTCCTTAAGCCATTTTGCCAAATTTGGAGGAATGCTTGGGGTCATTGTCCTTTTGGAAGACCCATTTGTGACCCAGCTTTAACTTCCTGGCTGATGTTTTGAGATGTTGCTTCAATATATCCACATAATTTTCCTTCCTCATAATTCCATCTATTCTGTGAAGTGCACCAGTCCCTACTGCAGCAGATACTGCCACCCCCATATTTCAAGGTTGGGATGGTATTCTTTGGATTGTCCCCATGTGCACTTGCAAACTGTAGTCTGGCTTTTTTATGGTAATTTTGGAGCAGTGGCTTCTTCCTTGCGGAGCAGCCATTCAGGTTATGTCAATATAGGTCTTGTTTTACTGTGGATATAGATACATGTTTACCTGTTTCCTCCAGCATCTTCACATGGTCCTTTGCTGTTGGTCTGGGATTGATTTGCACTTTTTGCACCAAACTATGTTCATCTCTAGGAGACAGAATGCATCTCCTTCCTGAGAGTTATGATGGCTGGGTGGACCCATGGTGTTTATACTTGTGTACTATTATTTGTAGAGATGAAAGTGGTACCTTAAGGCATTTGGAAAGTCATCCCAAGGATGAACAAGACTTGTGGTGGTCCACAATTCTTTTTCTTTTCATTTTCCCATGATGTCAACAAAGAGGCACCAAATTTGTAGGTAGGCCTTAAAATACATCCACAGGTACACCTGCCATTCAGTACACCTCCTATCAGAAACTAATTGGCCTGACATAATTTTCTGGAATTTTCCAAAATACTTAAAGGCACAGTTAAATTAGTGTATGACCTAGTGGAATTGTGATAGTCAGTTAAAAGTGAAACCATCTGTCTGTGAACAATCGTTGGAAAAATTACTTGTGTCATGCACCATGTAGATGTCCTAAACAATTTGCCAAAACTATAGTTTGCAAATATTAAATCTGTGGAGTGGTTAAAAAATTAGTTTTAATGACTTCAACCTCAGTGTAAACTTCTGACTTCAACTGATATATCTATATATATAAAAAAAAAATACATTTACACAAATAAATATATATTTATCATAATTACTATAAAAACAAACAATATAAAGTCAATAAATGTATCAAAAGCTAAAAAAGAGAAGGAATTCACTTAAAGGGGATAACTTGCCCCCATATTTTATGACTTTCTGAAGCATGTTAGTCCAAAGAACTGATTCATTTCTGACCATGCAGCAATGTTACCTGCCCTAAAATAAACTTTGAAACACACACACACACACACACACACACACACACACACACACACACACACACACACACAGTTTGAGGAAAAGCTCTTCACAGAACTTGCAGAACCAGTCTACATACTGTACGTTTACTGGACAAACACAGCTGTGTTTTTCACTCTATGTTCACCTCCTTTGAGAGTGTGTGTCCATGCAGGTCAGATTACTGAACAACTGGGAAGTGAGTTGGCTTGTATATTTTGGGTTAACATAAATAGTATATAGCAACATCTATACCATGACTTGCAACACAAACCCAAAAATACAGACCATCCTTCTTGGAGCCAGTCATTTGTCTGGTGTCAAATAACTAGACAACAAAGCAGCATAGCCAATAAATTTGATTGGAACAAATTAATGAATTTTAAAAGTTAAACGGAACATTCAGCTGTAAATTCTGGATTGGTAGAAACCTTTTTTAAGAGGTTAACAAACAGAAGAGGCCAAATTCTGGCATTAAGCAGTACAACAAAAATGTTGTTGTTGTTTTAAGTATGACCAGCATTTGATGCCAGCACACAGGTGTGATGTTAGCAGCCAGTGTATTTTATGTAACTGATAACAAGAAAAGTTGCCAGCACAGGAGTGAATTTAAACAAATGGGTCAAAGTCTATGTAAGACGCATCACGTGCTTTAAAAAAAAACAAAATATGCAAGTCATTTCTCAAAAGCTGGCAGTGCTTCACAGTCTCAGCTTTGGGATCTGCATCAATGGCATTTCTCACCCATGAAACCGATGCCTCCAGTTGTGATAGGGATCATAAAGACTCTCACAGAAGGCCAAAGCGTGACGGACAAACTCCTTGGCCTGTGTCTGATCAGCCAGTTCCTTCTCTTTCGTCTTACTCTTCAGCTAAACAAATATAGAGAAATTAAACTTAAGTTACTTTATTACAGATTATTTTTTTTCTGTATGCAGATGTACAGTTATTTATCATGCCAATAAAGCAAAACTGACAGCCAATATAAAAGAAAAAGAGGACAGGGAAGATAAAGACAAAGATGAGAAGTAAAAGGAAAAAGGAAGGGATGGGAAGATCAAGGCAAATAGGTAAAATTAAAATTAAAATTTAAGGAAAATGAAAAGAAAAAGAAATGGAGAAGAGAACAAAAAAGCAAACACAGAAAAGGTCTACGACCATAAATGTTAGGTGACAAAAAAGAAAAAGAGATGGATGAATGGACAGACTGAAAGCTTGATTTGAGAGCGAGTGTCAGACCTGTTGGATGTATAGTGTTGTCATGTTGATGATATGGTTGATATAGGAACAGGTGCCGATCTCTTCCACGTTTGAAAGGTTCCTGTCAGACACATCACACGGCTGTTAGCCAACAGAGTTTGTGTGTGTGTCTGCGCACGTGTGTGTGTGTGTGTGTGTGTGTGTGTGTGTGTGTGTAAGATAGACTACAGTGAGACAGGGCCATGAGTTCCAGCTGTCAGAGAGATTCCCCTGCCACCACTATGTTCATAACTCAAACACTGACTGCCACTGTGCCAGGACACTAAACGCACACTACAATGTGTGTGTGTGTGTGTGTGTGTGGTTTACGAGGACATTTGTTTGGTTACAAACTGGTAATTACAAGGGTATTATGTTATAAATGTGGTCTATGAGGACATTTCTAGTGTCCCCATAATTAAAATCACTTACAAAAATGTTTAAAAAAAAAAAACACACACATACTATACAATGTTTTTTAGAAAATGTAAAAGTTTTTTGTGAGGGTTAGGTTAAGGGGTAGGGTTAGGCGATAGAATCTACACAGTTCGTACAGTATAAAAATCATTATATCTATGGAGAGTCCTCATAATGATAGCCATACCAATGTGTGTGTGTGTGTGTGTGAACAAATTATGATTGTATTTTCATGCGAATGGGCGTACATGTGAAATAGGTTTACTCTAAGAGGTACAACATTTTCAAAAAAGCTCTTCTCCTTTTGAGGCAGTGATCAAGGGGAAAATGTTTCATTAATGTATTAATGAGATTCCATCATATTAATTCGATAATGTCCTTAAAATGTACTTCTTAAAATGTCAGACGTTATAATGTAGGGTTAGGGATTGTTTCTGCCCATAAAATTCATTTAGTTTAATGAATTTTAAAGACCCCATGAAATAGCCTGTTGAGTGCAGTTTTCTTTCCTGTGTGTATGTATATGCTATTGGAATAGGAGCAGCTGTTTTACAATACACAAGTACACTCACATACATAGGTCAACACAAACAGACATACACTAAAAGCCACAACACTTTGGGGACAAAGTCAATGATGCCCTCATTAATATATCTAGATAAAAGTATGCATGTATACATGTGAGCGTGTGAGCAGCAGCTGCGGTTCAAGCAAACACACCGTCTGAGACATAGCGATGTTACAGTGAAAGTGGAAACCACACATGAATTCTGCAGCAGGCACTTGCCAAACTCACCAAACATTTATTAGAGACACATAAATACGTTTTTGCTGTTTCTATGTTTTCAGTTCAGCAAAATAGAGTGAACAGATTGTATAGAGTGTACAGCGTAATATAACCAGAATTGTTTTATTAATGTGTTATGCAAATCTTAGTGTTTTAAGCTCCTTACTGTAATATCATTATTGTTTTTGCAACAGACAGTGCTGAATATAAAATGTATAATAAAAATTAAATTAACAATATGGCTACAATCTATTAAGCTTTTTTGATGCTTATGGCTTCGCTGTAGTAAGCTACTTTTGGATATAAACTTTATAACACCAGGGTCCTGTAATTTACCTGCTTCAAATATCTGTGAATACATACAAAAGCCCTATGCTTCTCTCTCATTGGCCCCTGATGTGGGACGGAATGATTTCTGAGTGTCTGACCTGCAGATGACAATGAGGAACTTGAGAAGCAGTAGAGCTAGAGTCTGCTGCTCGGGCTCCAGCCCCTCAGACGCTTTCTGCACACACTGAAGCAGCTGTAGACGCAGGACCTGCAACATGTTGTCTGGTAGCAGTGACATAACGGGCGGCGTCTCCTCCAACCTGCATCACACACACACAAATTCAGTCTCAAACACAACACAAGACATGGTGAAAAACATCTAAAATTTCAGTTTCTACCAGAAAAGAAAATATTGTATAGAATCATGTTACTTGAATTTACTGTACTGTATTCACAAAACACAGAGAAAACAAAACTTAGTTCCATTGGTAAAATGACCAAACAGTACAGAACACGATTTTTTTGAAAAAGTTTGTAGTGTTTTCCTTTCGATATACAAATCAAAAGGGGGGTAATTTATATAAAGAAGTCTTAAATTTGCAGTAGCAAAAGCAGACTGTTTAATTGTCAGGGTTAGAGAGAAAGTGGGAAATGGTCATGAATAAAAAATTACGATCATGACTAACATTATACAGTGGCAAGTAGTATGTGATCCCTTTGGAATTAACTGCATTTATGTATACATTTGTCTTAAAAACAGTTTTTTAGCTAATTAGAGTCAGGAGTTGTCAAACCTGGCATCCAATTAATGAAACGAGATTGGAGCTGTGCGTTAGAGCTACTTTTACTTATAGAAAGCACTCAAACATTTTGAGTTTACCATTCACAAGCATCTGCTGATGTTGAACGTGCCATTCAAAAAAAGAGATGAAAAGGGTTACACAGTTATCTTGAAAAGATTAGATATTCATCTGTCCACAGTTATAGACAAATTGTCTATAAATGAAGATGATTTAGTACTATGGTTACTTTCCCTAGAAGTGGCCATCCAGCCAAGATGATTCAAAGGGCACACCACAGAATGCTCAATGGAGGTAAAAAAAGAACCCTGACTACCAACCCTGGAGTCACAAGTTCGAATCCAGGGTGTGCCGTGTGACTCCAGCCAGGTTCCTAAACAACCAAATTGGCTCAGTTGCTAGGGAGGGTAGAGTCAAATGGGGTAACCTCCTCATGGTTGCGATTAGTGGTTCTCGCTCTCAATGGGGCACATGTTAAGTTGTGCGTGGATCGCGGAGAGTAGCATGAGGCTTCACATGCTGGGAGTTTCCGCAGCGTCATGCACAATGAGCCACGTGATAAGATGCGTGGACTGACTGTCTCAGAAGCGGAGGCAACTGAGACTTGTCCTCCGCCATCCGGATTGAGTTGAGTAACCGCGCCACCATGAGAACCTACTAAGAAGTAGAAATTGGGCATTCCAAATTGGGAGAAAAGGGGATTCAAAGAATTAAATAAATGAAAAGAACATGTAAAAAACAACCCAAGAGTGACATCTAATGACTTGAAGAATCATTGGAACGGGTTAACTTCTCTGTTCATGAGTCTACTATATGGACAACATTAAACAGGCATGGAATCCATGGCAGGACAACACGAAGCCCCTGCTTTCCACAAAAACATTGTGGTGCATCAGAAGTTTGCCAAAGACCACCTTCACACTCCCCAATGCTATTGGGAAAATATTTTGTGAACTGATGAAAGTAAGGTTGAATTGTTTGGAAAGAACGCACAGCACTACGTATGGCATAAAAAGGGCACCGCATACAAACAAGAAAATGTCATCCCAACAGTCAAGTAAACTGGAGAGAGCATCATGATTTGGGGCTGCTTTGCTGCTTCGGGCCTGGACTGCTTGCCATCAGAGGGGAAAATGACTTCTCAAATTTATCAAGATTTCCTACAGGATAATGTTAGGGTGGCTGGGTGCCAGCTGAAGCTCAGTAAATGTTGGGTGGTGCAGCAGGACAATGACCAAAAACATCAAAGTAAATCCATGACAGAATGGCTTCAAAAAAAGAAAAAACACCTTTTGGAGTGGCCTAGAGAGAGCAAAAGACCTTAACCCAATAGAGATGCTGTGTAATGACCTCAAGAGAGTCGGTCACACTAGACATCCAAAGAATATGGCTGAGCTGAAGCAGTTCTGAAAGGAAAAATGTTCCAAAATTCCTTTTGAACATTGTGCAGGTATATCTAATACGCAGTTACAGGAAACGCTTGTGGTCATTGCAGCCAAAGGAGGATGGACCAGATATTAAATCCAAGGGTTCACTTACTATTTCCACAGCACTGTGAATGTTTAATGGAATGTGTAAAAGAAAAATATGAAAGATTATCATTCTTTGAGTGTTGTTAGCTACAGAAGATATCAATTAATGCAGAACACCAGCTAATTCCAAAGGATTCACATACTTTTTCTTGCCATTGTAAGTGTGTTTCATAAACTTAAATGGTAGAGCTAATATAATAATAAATACATAAATAATTTTATGCATTTGACAAATGCTAATTATCAAAGTTACATTTTATTAGTACTTAAGTTGGGAATCGAACCCATGACATTAGCATTTCTAGCATCAAGTATAAATGGATTTATATTCTGCCAATGTTTAGAATATAAGGGTGATATATGGATTAGAAATAAAATCTTCTTTTCGTACTATGAAAACATGCTGCAAATTTCAGAACTGAAAACTTCCCAGTGCAAAACAAAACATTTATTAAAACTAAAGCCCAAAGTATACTTCGGTCAGACAAGTACGTTAGGAGTCTGCATACGGTACATGTGATCCAAATTTTGTCATCAGCAGATTGCTTGAGCTGTGAACATCTGCGACCCGATTTTTGTCCCGATTGATGTGCAGAATGTGTGACTGGAATTATTTTCACTAATTAGTGAGCCCCCATAGTGGCAACAATTAGTGTTGAGCCGTTGGCATCACAAAAAAGTGCTAGAACAAGATGCAAACCCCACTAAACAGGAGACAAAGGTGGAAACAACAACGGATGTGCATGTCAAAAACGTGTTTGGGAGGAGGTCTGGGGATAGTTGCATTTGTGTCTGAGGAAATATAAAGACGTCTTTATGGGTCAAAACTCCTGAAGAGTAATAATCCAGCTGATCATAGCAGTAGCAGCGCACATGCACCAACCGCATGTAATCCGATGAGCATACACTCAGACAGAGACCACTTTATTAGGAACCCCTGTACACTTACCAATCAGTCGATCAGCCAATCGTCTGGCAGCAGTGCAATGCATAAAATCATGCAGATACGGGTCAGGAGCTTCAATTAATGCTCACATCAACCATAAGAATGGGAAAAAATTTTGATCTCAGTGATTTCGACCGTGGCATAACTGCTTTTACTGTTGTAGCCCATCCACCTCAAGGTTCAAAGTTTTGTGCATTCTGAGATGTTATTCTACTCACCACAATTTAACAGAGACCATAGTCTTTCTGTCAGCTTAAATAAGTCTGGCCATTCTCCGTTTAACTCTCTAATCAACAAGGTGTTTCTGTCCACAGAACTGCCGCTCACTGGATGTTTTTTGTTTTTGGCACCATTCAGAGTAAATTCTAGGGATTGTTGCACATGATTCCAGGAGATCAGCAGTTACAGAACTACTCAAACCAGCCCGTCTGGCACAAAAAATCCACAATCGAAATCATTGAGATCACATTTTTCCCCATTCTGATGGTTGATGTGAACATTACCTGAAGCTCCTGACCTGTATCTGCATGATTTTATGCATTGCACTGCTGCCACATGCTTGGCTGATTATATAATCACATGAATAAGTAGATGTATAGGTGTTCCTAATAAAGTGGTCACTGAGAGTACTTTGAAAGGTGAGCATTTGACTTAACGCAGATGCTAAGCGTTCGCATAAAAAAGTACCTGTATACTTTATATGTGCAAAAACATCTCGTTCTATACTTCTACAGCTTCAAATCAATTAGATGAATACATTTTACAACATAAGAACATGGATCTCCACACTCAGTGTTCAGAAACATCCCACAGAGTCATAGTGAGGCAATACTGAGATGTAGCACCTGCCACTCTGCATATCCTTTTAAAAGATGTGGTGGAAGTTTATTTTTAATTGCATCTCTAATCATCAGTTTGTGCTGCGCCTAGTCAGCATGGACTCTTCTGTCACCCAAAAAAAATAAGAGGCTGTTATAAAAGAATGGGGCAGTTAAAACTATATGGGACTCAACAGCAAACTCGCAGCCGGCGTGTGAGTGCAGCAAAATTATGTCATTCTTTTTAAATGTGAAGGCGCTTACACTGAAGTTTTGAAATGGTCATTGTGTTTGATTTGGTTTGGTAATGTGCAATGAATGTGTTGTATTTACAGTGCTCTAAATTCAATTTAATTAGCCACTACAAGTTATTATGCAAATCTAAAATAATATAGAAGAGGTGGTTAAGAAATTATTAAAGAAATATTACTTGTATACCAATTTGAATATAGTTATTACTAGTATTAACATAAAAATGTAATATCTTTCTGTAATTTCTTAATGTAGTAATAATAACCATTATTATAATCATTATTATTCAGTATTCTATTACAATGATAGATCGTTCAAGTTGACTGGGTACAAAAAATAAGACTGAATGAACTAACTAAATCGGTGTTGTTCAATGTTCATAGGGCGTGTTGCTAGCTGTAGATAAACTTATGCAAATACATTTTTTGTTTAATCTAATACAATATAATATTATATAATGGGGGGCACATGCTTATTTTCCCCAGCTGCAAGAGCTGAATTCTGTAGGAAACACTGAGAGAGAGAGAGAGAGAGAGAGAGAGAGAGAATGTATTTGAGGATTGTTCAGCCTTCTGGTGCTGCACTGAATCAAATCTGTGTTATAGCAGCAAAACTGTGAAGGCGAGACTGCCAACACGAATAAAACCCATTACAATCCAAGCTCTCTTTTTCATGCCTTTCCCAGCTCTCCTCTTGCTCTAAATTACATAATGTCATTTGACAGTTTAAGCACTTCATGATCACATGACCCCAGTTAGGAGAGCCACAGTGATATTCTCATGAAACACACATTGCACTACAGCCACATAGCTCCTTCACACACACACACACACACTCTCGCTCTCCTTCCTTTCGGTATCCCTTTTATTTCCCTCTTCACAACTAGTTCTACCCCTCTTAGTCTGTTATGCATGCAAACACACACAAGCTAGATTTCCTCTGTATTGCTGCACACTTGCATGTGAATGTGACATTGATGGCTGGGCGTCCATTAACTGTGGCTCGTTTCAAAGAGACAAATAAACGTGGATATTTTCAGCACCAGACAATCACATGAGTCAAAATATTTCATATTAGCCTAACCTGTTCAATTTAGTTGTATTACATCTTCCAGTTAAAAAAATAAAATGTCTTGTTAATCTCAGCCTCCGACTGCACACCAATGGATCATCCAAGAACAGTGTACATAACTCAAGAAATTATTATCTTGTATACTATTGTGTTTCCTCATGCTAAGTGAGGAGAATGGATGTTTGAATGCCTAACATGCTTTTGGCGGGAAAATTCACTTACCGTTTCTTAACGTATTTTTTTCTGCAAAGCGTGCAGAAAGCCTTATGTGAAAGTTTCCATTTCCGTGAGGAAAATGCAGTTTCAGTGTGGTTGAGGCATAGCAAAATCAATGCGTTTCCAATTGAAAATGTATTAGTCTGGACATGGCTTGAATCCTTTCCCAAATCTCTGCTTTGAAATATTTCACTGTCATAATTTACTTTATTTGTAAACAATAATATTTCTCTTATTCTGTGCCAAAAAGCAGAAATAAAAATCAGTTCTGCATATTGGTTAACAGACACGTTAAATTAAAATAATCTGTATTGATCCTAAAAAACACACAACATCAGTTGATCTCTAGTGATTATTATGCACTTGTTTATATTATTTAGTGTTTTTCCATGCTGAGTGAGGAGATTGGATGTTTTAAGATCTGTATTCAGGTTTCTATCCAAGATGTGAATTTTATTTTTGTTTGTGTTTGACCGATTTTTTTACAAATATTCACTTTTCGAATTAAGCAGTTAACAGCTTATTATAGTGTCTAAAATATGATTACAGGTGAAAACTCTATTTACCATTTCCTAATGTCAACGTTTTCCAAAGTATTAGAGAGCATTTTCAAAAGTTTCAATTTTTGATGGAGGACAATAGTGTTTCAGTGTGGATGAGTGGTATAAATGTTGAAATGAAAACATGTGGTCGTGGGCTAAATCTAATTTTGATCATTTCTAATTTCTAATCTCTGCTTAGAAACATTTCACTGTCATAACTGACTTCATTTGTCATCAATATTTTTCTTGTTGGTATAACTATTCAAATATTAATAGAGCACTTGGGAAATTCTCATAATATCCCAAAAATAAAATAAAATAAATATGTGGATGAAAACCCAGATAGTGAGAGGGTTTGACTGATAATTGATCACAGCTGGTTTGCAGTAAAGGCGTGCCAGCTCTACCTGGTGGGCAGTTTCTCGAAATCCACATCCAGACATCTCTCGTAGTAGCCGATGAAGATCTCCAGCCAGAGTTTCAGGTAGTCTGGGTCCTTCTACATTTTTTTGTAAAGAAAGAGAGAGAAAGTAAAGAATTAATCATAGAGATAATTATTCATGGAGATGATCTATTGCTCAGTGTGCCTCAGGAGTCAGTTATGTAAGGTGTGTCCAGACATTTCCGATGGGCATCTGATGACTATCAAACCTGCCTTACTACATTCCAACAGTAACAACAACCTGACATACATTCCTACATCTCTGAAAAAACACGAGACTGACCCAAGATTAAATCGGTTTAGAAACTCCCTTTCACACAGGTAATTATGGCAAGAATTCCAGCAACATTCCAGAACTAAAGATTAATCAATAAACAGAGCCAATTTGTTAGGTTGGCAGTGTGCTTTGGTTGCGAGTGCCTGTTTATGAAGACATGTGACACTCTTATTGCTGTAGCTGGAGTGTATCCCGAATGAAAGCGGACATTTGTGTGGTCATTGTTTAATCTGTGTTACTGGCATATCATGACTCAGGCGTCCAGAACAGGAAAATCTTGCTCAAAAATTTCTCTCAGGAATATCATCAGAACATACGTGTGTCCATACCAAAAAACAACTCGTAACATATCGACCATTAAAAGAGTAGGACAACACCACATCGATAGGTGCTTTCTGTATGCATTAAAGTTTTGCAAGACAAAAAAAAATATGACATATACAGTCAATGGATGTGTGTGAATGGGTGTGTGAATGAAAGGACCTATTCATGTGGCAGACACAGATGTCTATTGAGGTCTGGATCAGGCCAGAGGTGGCACACCCTGTTTATTTACAGCCGTCGCCACAGAACGGTCACTATTACATTAGGGTACATTATATAAAAAAATCTGCATAAATATATTTACTTAATACTTTGCCTCAAAGAACTTGCAAGACATTTGTTAGTCATCATTTGTTTTAATTATTTAAATATCTGCATGTTAAATTGTCAAAGTTTTTTGTTGTTGTTTTACAAATGAAGTAGACACATTTTTATAAGTATTAATCTTTGATACAAGTACATATATATAAATGCCATAAAATCAGTGGACATGCAGTAACTACAATTTGGGCAAGATTTTCTAGTGTTTTCCAGTGGTCTTTTTTTAATAATAGGTTCAAATGGGCAGATTCAATTCATATCAAATCTTATTGGCAAGAGAATCTCAAGTGTACATTGCATTATTATACACTATATATACAGATATAAAACATATTGAACGCTGAAGTTAAATTTGCTGAAGTTTAAAATCTCAAATTATTTTTTCTGTGGCTGCCTCTCTACAAGTATTAGCATACCTAGATGAAGGTCAGGTCCTTCAGTACCCATCGCACACCCGCTGGGTCTCACTTGCGCGGTTTTGCTTTTGAAACTGGTTCAGATGAAAGTGACCCTCTTTTCGGGCAATTCCAAGAGAGACAGCAGCTTGCACATTTCTCTCACCTGCTTGTGGGTGAAGTCTTCATTCTCCTTACAATAAATACGCTGCTGTGTTTATTATGCCCGGGACAAGGGATAAAACGATACCACTTTTCTCTTCCGATCCGATATCGGAAATCTCAGTATCGGCCGATACCGATTCGATACCAGTGTTGTTTTTTGCATAATCAGTATAGAATATATTTACATTATTGTGTGGATCTAATTGGGAGTTCTCTTTAATATGTAAAGATACACAAACCTCTAACTACACATTATTTCAATATAAATGTATAGCTTATTAAGAAACTCTTTATTATTAACTAGTATCCTGGATAATGTAGCAGCAAAATTAAAAGTAATTCCAGTCTTCAGTTGAAACGAAACATGTTTTATTTTATTTTTTCCATAAAAAAATTGTACTTGCATCTGGACTTTAAAGTATTAAGATCACTTTTTTGTTTAATTTAGTTGTATGATATCAGCCCACTTTTCATTCACACAGTTATTTTTTGGTACCCATTCAACTTTATTGTTACAAATTGTAAACAAATACTAATGAAGACAATAATAATAATAATAATAAATGATTATTATTATTATTATTATTGACTTTTCATTTTCATTTTAAATACAACAGTAATATATTTAAATTGTGCACTCTTTAAACCCTCACGCTTTTATTTTGACATTCTAAACTCTCCAGGAAGTCCTGTATGTGTCTGTTTGTAGGGAAGTTCACGGTATTTAAATTTGCTTCCTTTTCAAATTCTGGTAAAATGCACCTCTGGTACCGTTCTAAATGCATATTATTATTGAACCGAACTATTGAGCATTCTTGAGTAGCGCTCAAATATTGCACACTGCTGTGAGGCTAAAAATAGCCATGAGTGCATCACCAGCATCGCGAGTTTGTCTCAACAGAGCAGCACCATTCACTAACACGCTGACGCTGCACATATAATATATTTTCTTATTAAACACAGCCTTTTATCGCACATCTTCAAGTGGCTTTGAATAAAATGCACGAGTCATATGAACTACTTTAATGGTGTTGTCATTTTTGGAACTTAACTGTAACGAATATGACTAAGGGTGTTCACACTTGAAGTTCGGTTCTCTTGGTCCAGACCAAAAATGAAAATGATACATTTAGTCCTGGTTCGTGTAGCATTCACACTGGTATTTATAACACCAAACCTATCGATACAAAACCAAAGGCATCAGGGAACAGTCACAACCTGATTGGACAATTTTATGGTAGAACTTAACGAAAATCCAATGTTGGATGTATATATGGTGGTACTCAATATATTGCAGATATGCTCACTGAATATAAACCCAACAGATCACTCAGATCATTAGGATCACATCAGCTAGAAATACCAAGGGTTCACTCTAAGCAAGGAGAGTCTGCTTTTAGCTATTATGCCAGCCGCAGCTGGAACCAGCTTCCAGAAGAGATCAGATGTGCTCCTACAGTAGTCACATTCAAATCCAGACTCAAAACACATCTGTTTAGCTGTGCATTTACTGAATGAGCACTGTGCCACTGTGTGTCCGACTGTTTGTACTGTATTTTATTTTATTCTAAACTGTTTCAATTATTCTTATTTTTTATTCTTATTTTAATCTCTTCTATGTAAAGCACTTTGAATTGCCATTGTGTATGAAATGTGCTATATAAATAAACTTGCCTTGCCTTGCCTATATTTACCAGCTGAGAACAAACAAAGAGTAAATAAAATGTGTAAAGGAGTCAAAACAACGGCAGGAATTCCTCTGTAGATATGCGAAGAAATGCTGCAAGGACGGTTGACGTGCAGTTCTGACGCTGGTACAGAACTGTAATGGTCAACATAGCTCCTATGATGAGAAGAACCAGGTACGCTTGAGGTCAGTATTAGGCAAATTACATTAAAACACATGATTGTATTGAGCATAAATGAAATACCGTAATGTGCATTAAAGTGAGTATACAATTATGCATTTATAATATATATCTAAATCAGGGGTGCCCAATACGTCGATCGCGATCTGCCAGTCAATCGCATAGGCAATGCTGGTAGATCGCACGAAATTTAAATGTGCTTTCGTAAAATTTTTATAAATAAATTTTTTTCCTTCTTTTAGTTTCTGTCTGACTTGCACTTGACGAGTAAATTTTGACCAGGCGAGATTTTTGTTTATTCAGATGCCATGACAACAAGGTTCAGGCCTTCCAAGGGCTTCTGAGAACAGAGCGCGAAATTGCGAAGCAAGCAATGTTTGAGACTAGCTACCAGCAGCTTCTGGCCGAATTATGCAAAACTGTCTGTTTCCATTCAGTGCAAATCATCAGAATAAGGTAAATGCCCTGGCTATTGTAATCTATTGTGCTGTAGGTGTTTTGGGTTTAGTGTTAAAACTGAATGATATCAACATTGAACATTATTACATATATATTTTTTTTTTATTAATTACAAGATTAATTCCATGTAGGGATACATGCAGTAGTCCCAACAAGCATTTAAAAAAAATGAAACTGTGTTTTTTTTAGTTGGTAGATCTTATTAAGTTGGCCATTTAAAAGTAGATCATCATGCAAAAAAGTGTGGGCACCCCTGATCTAAATAGATTAGAGGTTGACCGATATATAGATTATATACAAATATATCGGCACATATAGTTGCACAGATAGTTGAAAGAGCCTCTACAGTATGTCAGTGCCTGTCAAAGTCAGGAAAGACTAAGAATCTTTTTAACATTCAATAAATCTATTTAAAAAAATATTGACCTATTAATCGGTTATCTGCCTTTCCACCTGCTCAGTTATAGGTATCGGCAAATTCCAATATCGTCAACTTCTAACTGCAAATAACCAGCAAACTGTTTATATATTTTACCACCAGAGGCTGCAGTCCCTTCAATGCTGCCCAAGTGGAAACAAATCTATCCTCATTGATTTTTGCCGATAACCGATAGTTCCGAAAGCAATTATCGCTGCTGATAAATCGGTAAAATTATATATCGGTCGACATGTAGTTGCTTTTGTCAAAAACATTTGCTAAATGACTACTTACAGTCCTATGACTACCTACGGTCTTAGTCTGAGAGCTCATTTCAGAATTACTGTTGAATATAAGGTTGCAACGGTATGAGATTTTCATGGTATGATAACCATCTCAGAAAATGTAATGGTTTCACGGTATCCGGTACTACACATCATTAGTAACATTATCAGTTACAATTACCCTTAAAGGAGTGAAAACAGAAGTTTTTTATTTTTTTTTGGTTGAACAAACGCTTTATTATAATTGAAACTTGAAAAAAAAAAAATTGTTGACTTGTGTGTAAAAGAAAATCTCCCTTTTGAAAATAAATGGAATAAATAAGAAAGCATGTAATTATAACATTATATAACTAAAGCATTTTAGTTTACATGTTAGCATAGCGTGTTAAATTAATTACTAAATGAAAAATAATATCAGCTTTGTGAGCTTTAAAGTAATGTCCTATGATTATTAACAATTAACATATACTGTAGGTGCGGGACAGCGCAGCTAGACTGCTCCTGTCTGTAACTTTAACTCAGTGGTTCTCAACTGATTTTGCTTCAGGACCCAGATTTGACATTGGAAATCAAGTGGTGACCCACCATAGTAAAAACATAACATGTATTTAATGTATCCTGGGTTGCATTTCCTTTTATTCAATGGGAGAACCATGGCATTGTTCTTTCCCTACTGTCAGTGACCCAGTCCAAATAGATCTGCGACCCACCAGTTGAGAAACACTGAGTTTTTTGCAAATGCAAATGTACAATGTACATGGTATGACAACCATCAATTTTCATATGATGGTATACCATGATACCGGTATACTGCTTCAACCCTAGTTGAATGGTCACATAATATTGGCCGAAATGGTTCTGGTTGTTGATCCGGGTCTGTTGACATGGTTATGGTTTATTTTTCCATTGTGGTCCTGCAATATCAGGATTACACTGGACTGACTTAGCTAGTTGTGAGTTGCCACATCACTACACGTCTCTGAATATGGTTAGCTGAGAAATCGGGGCTGGGCCATTTTCAAGTGGAAATGCTTCAGGAACCATTACTCACAAATACTCAGTACCGTTCGCCCCGATGGTGAAAAAGCGCTTAAAGAAAGCAGGTGTTGGCATTCTACAAGAAACTGGTCACTCAGTACCCTCACTAATGCTGGGTGTATGACCCAAAGCCACAACAATGTGCTCCCGTTCATCACATGACTTTGCTCACATAGTCTATTTAACATAATGTAATACTTTGACTTCTGGTATGCAGTACTTTATCTCTCTCCTGTTCCCTATCATTTAGCAACAGTCTAGTATTATGTGTGTGGTTTCAGTATAGAAAATTTTAATAATACTTCACAATAGGAACAGAAGTTCCTGTGAGGTTTAGATTGGGACTGTTACCATGGTGAGGAGGGTATTTGTGAGTAAGACAGCACAGCCCTGCCTAGTGACTTCACAATTTTAATCTCTCTCTCTCTTCCTCACTTTAACAAGTTTTCAGTCACTTTCTCACCACATGAGCCACTATCTCAGTATAGTTGTCTCTAACGCTCCATTCTAATATTACTTGGTCCTTAACTCCAGTCAGAATTTTGACAGAATTTTCATTTTTGGGTGAATTATCTCTTTAAATAGAACTAGTAAATGAGTGTTGCATGTGAGTCTGTGTATAAATAGCATACAGCACTGTAAAAACCATCTAAAGTCATAGCTGGGAGACAAGCCCTGATAATCCCAGGTCTTAACTAGGTCAAAGTTCACCACACAAGTAGCTCCATCCCATTCACAAAAAAACTGCCATTGTCACACTCCAGTGATTAATGTGTGTACAGTGAACACTCTTTAGTCTATCATTATCTCATTGTGTGTGTGTAGAGCCATGACTGTAACCAGGAAACACAGTCAAGCTTCTGTTAAACTGCTTGAGTAAACAAACCATTTGAAAAGAGAGCACTTCCAACATCCATGCCTCAGCCAGAATGTCTTCCTTTAATCATTCCATTGTCAGTCGCTTTCTTTTGCATTTTAGACATTTGACTATCTGGTAGTCTTGTTAATTAAACAGCAAAGATGCAACACTGAGCTATTTCTAGCAACCAGAATACCATAGACATGTTTGACTTGGGCAAGATAGCAATCACTTAGCAATTACCCAGAACACCCTAGCAAACAGCATAGAAATAGGCTAAAATAATAATCAACCCATAACAAAAACTGTTTGCATTTCCCTAACAGCCTCAGTTTCATTTCACATAAAATTAAATATGGCGTTTACCCTGCCTAAGCTCTATTGCATCCAAATCGATTGATGTGTGAAATAGGCTTATAAAGTAAAAATTCTACTTTGCTGGTTCCAATTAGAGATGGGCAATGATTTTTTAAAATTTTGATGGTAATATAAGATTAAGAAACAATATTGCACTGACTATTTTAAATGCACACCAGAAAGCCGTTTCTTGCGAGAAAGCTGCTTAAGACTGGAAAGCAGCATTTCTGTTTTCATGTACAGTGTTCACTTTTTTCTCTTTACTCCCGTATACATGAAGCTCAGTAAGTAAAGGAATTCAGAGGATGAACTGAACCTTGGATTTAGAATAGACCACACCAAACCTCAACGAAATTACCGGCCAGGTTGAACTGCGATGCACCTCACTGATCTCTGCCTGCATCACCTCGGTCTATTGATGGCCTACACTCTTGAAATGAAATACATAGACTATCAATTGCCAACAAAAGCATTCATCAAACAATTAACAAGGACAATTGCATCTATGTGAACTTGTGCAGTTAATCCAAGATGGACTTCAAAAGACATTAATCTTACAGTTCGTACAAAATCTATGTTTAAACACTGGCTCTTAACACTTACTTAGTTTACTCATTTTAAACCATGACTTGCACTATACATAAGTAATATTTACATTATATTCATGATGTTAGCCAGAGGATAACTGGCCCCCAAAGGGAGTCTGGTTTCTCCCAAGGTTATTTTTCTCCATTAATCTACATCTTATGGAGTTTTGTGTTCCTTGCCACAGCTTCGGCTTGCTCACTGGGGTTATTAATACAATTATTTAATTACTTATTTTTATACATGATAAACAATTGTATTTTATCTAATTACACAATGGTGACTCATCAACATTATAGACATTACAGTTTTACGTTCTGTTAAAGCATGATATTCTGTAAAGCTGCTTTGAAATGATGCGTGTTGTGAAAGGCGCTATACAAATAAAATTGACTTGACTTAAAAGCAGCTTTTCCCTGCAATGCTTGTGTAACCTCTGAAAACATGGGATCTGAGGAAGACTTTACTATTTTATTCTCAGTTGCTTCGCTTTATTTCAAGGTATTCCAAAATTGTTGCCGTGTTTGTATCCTTAACTCCATTGCGACCTGCAGCGGAATTGTGCGGATACCCTCTTATGTAAAACTCTGGGATTCCCCCAACTTACTAGAGCGCATACACTCGGATGTAAGGGACAGTAGTCGATATTTTAAATTGGTGTGTATAAATGGGTATATTTTATAGTGTATTTGCGTTTCCATTTTCTGACTCTACTCGCAGAAATATGGAATTATTTCTGCTGCGTTGACTTGTTTATCTGATGTATGGCTCCATACTAAGACGTTAGTTATCCGGTCAGTTCTACGAATATGCCAACACCCAAGAAACCTGTAAGAATGCAGCTAAAACATTTACATGGCCACATAAACTGCATTCTCTGGGAGAAACCTGGGTGTGTTTAACCGCTTTCTCTTAATCACTTAATCGGTGCAAGGAAAATGGTGTTCTTGTTTACATTATGTTTCAAGAAGCTGCTTTCCTAAAAACCCTGGAATAAACAGCTTTCTTAAAATGTACACAGTAATTTTTTCTCCATTAAAAATTTGTTTTTAAGTTTTACTGCTATAGAAAATAATTGTAATTTTTAAACGTGTATAAAATCATGACCACTCACATGAGACTCTAGTCAGCTCAGTAACCTTATAAAAACTGTTTTATTCTACATGGGGCAGGGGCGCCTTCATGAGTGCTGCCATTTTAGAATCACATGACCAGCTGTATACTACTCGCTTAATCTCAGTAACCACCTTGTTATTGGACACTTTCACCCTTGGATTAAATTAATCATATTCTACAATTGCATCTGTAACTGAAAACTATTGATTTTGAATGATGCTGACTACAGGCTACTAGGTGTAAGTCCAAGATGACATGAGCAAAGATTTACTGAGTGCACCTTTAAGTGCATGTACAAGTGCCCATTAAGTTTCTTTAAGACCATATGATAAGGTATGTTTCGCAATACTCCACAAATCTAGCGACTTGAGAGTATGAGAGCGTTTAGACGTTGATGTTTTAATAGCATCTTACAATTTAGTAGCAAAAATAAAAATGATGATAGAGTTGTTAAGTTTGATTCATTTACGTGAATCAACTCAAATTGTCAGTTTTAATCAATCGATTCAAACCTGTCATCCTTCAAAAAAATTGCAATATTTACCAACATTTTATTTTAGTAAAAATAGAATTAGATAAACATTGCTGTTTATTACTATGTATTGTTACTGATGCATAAATTAAAATGTCCACGTAATCCTCCTTGTGATCATTTGGTGAAAATGGTTTATTTCCTACATTAAATCTAATGACTACAACACCTGCTTGTTTGAAACAGAAAAAAAAATCATGTATTTCAGAACAAATACTTAAACATCGATATATTGGATATCACCAAAAGCCAGAGATATCAAGGTATAATTGCAGCTATATTGCCTATTTTTAAGGGGAAAGATAATAATTAGCCAATTAAACATGGGCTGAGGGATATTAACATTTTCATTAGCCTACATTAGTGCATTTAAGAGGAAATGTAACCTCACCCTGTGCTATGAAGTTCACAGACTGGTTAATGAATGAGAGCAGAGAGACTATAAACAAAAGCAAAGATCAAACTGATGGTGAGGCCTTCAGAATAAACAAAACCACGCTGGACCTTTGAGCTCATGACGGAAATTATGTCAAGGATGAGTTGGTGGTTTCAACAAACCTGTTTGATAATGCGAGATCATCTATGCTAACGATCATTACCAGAAACACAAAACACCATTCTCTATTGTCCACTGTTCACCACTAATCAGTGGCACAAAGGAATATTCAAACTTTAGTCACAAGTTTAAAGTTATAGTTCATCCAAAAATTAAAATTGCTCCAAACCGGTAGGACTTTTTCAAAATTAGAACACAACAGAAAATGTTTTGAAGAATGTTTCAACTGTTTTGTCCATTCAATGAAAGTCAGTTGGGTCCAAAACAACATTTGTCCCTATTGACTTTCATTATATGGACAAAAAAAAAATACATTTTTCAAAATATGTTCTTTTGTGTTCTACAGATAAAAAAATGCATGCAGATTTGGATTGTCATGAGGGTGAGAAAATTATGAATATTCAATTTTGGGTAAAATGTCCAGCACATTGACCTGAACTAATCCAATTGGACTCACAGACAACTGTTAAATTATCAACTCAAAATTAACTTGCTGCTCAAACTTAGGCAAAAAACACAGAACTTGAACAGATTCAAGGCTCTTTTAAATTACTTAAAGACCCCATGAATTGGCTTGACAATCAGTTTTCCTTGCTGTGGTGATGTACTATTTAATCGTAAGCTGCTCCAGGACATATGGAAGGGATCATCCTGTATTTACAGTATATATTTAATTACATATATGAATTTAATAGCCAATAGCCTTAAGTTTACATCAGAGCAATGAACCGTGATTTTCTACATGCAACTGCTAGTCAGAGGCAGGTGGCATTTATAATTTAATCAATATTTTTGTTTATTTTCAAGATTGCATCTTTTAAATGTCTTTATATACTAATAGAAAATGTCAACTTTTAGAAGTACATTTAGCATGGCCTTAAAAATCTAAAAGCAACAAAACTAAATGTTTATTTCATGTGGTATTTGGCACTGTGTAGATTTTTATTTACTATTAACCAGTTCTTTCTTAAAAAATACCACAAGGCCAAATGCAGATTCTGGGGTCAACAGGAAAGGTTAACCAAGACACATTCCATCACTGTGCATGCACTGAATTATCTCTGTTGATTTTTGCTAGTTACGTAGGTAAGTGTGGTTCTGTGAATTCTGGATGACCACCAGTTGGCGGTGCTTAAGCACTAGTGGATTATTATTATAACGCCAGCTGGCCAAAAGTTTGGAATAATGTACAGATTTTGCTCTTATGGAAAGAAATTGGTACTTTTATTCACCAAAGTGGCATTCAACTGATCACAATGTATAGTAAGGACATTAATAACATGAAAAATTACTATTACAATTTGAAAAAACTTCAAAAATCCCTGTTCAGCAATGACAGCTTTGCAGATCCTTGGTATTCTAGCTGTCAGTTTGTCCAGATACTCAGGTGACATTTCACCCCACGCTTCCTGTAGCACTTGCTATTGATGTTGCGGTCTTGTCGGGCACCTCTCACGCACCTTACAGTTTAGCTGATCCCACTAAAGCTAAATGGGATTAAGATCCATAACACTCTTTTCCAATTATCTGCTGTCCAATGTTTGTGGTTCTTTGCCCACTCTTACCTTTTCTTTTTCAGTTTAGACAATTGCTTTTTCTTTGCAATTCTTCCCATAAGGCCTGCATCCCTGAATCTTCTCTTTACTGATGTACATGAAACTGGTGTTGAATGGGTAGAATTGAATAAAGCTATCAGCTGAGGACATGTGAGGCGTCTATTCCTAAACTATAGACTCTGATGTACTCTTATCCTATTGTTTAGTCCTACATCTGGCCTTCCACGTCTCTTTCTGTCCTTGTTAGAGCCAGTTGTCCTTTGTCTTTGAAGACTGTAGTGTACACCTATGTATGAAATCTTTTTTTTTTTTTGGCAATTTCAAGCATTGTATAGCCTTCAATCCTCAAAACAACAATAGACTGATGAGTTTCTAGAGATAGCCATTTTTATTTTTGCCATTTTTGACCTAATATTGACCTTAAGATATGCCAGTCTATTGCAAACTACTGTGGCAACTCAAAAACAAACACAAAGACAATGTTAAGCTTAATTTAATGAACCAAATAGCTTTCAACTGTGTTTGATATAAAGGCAAGTGATTTTCTAGTACCAAGTTAGCAATTCAGCATGATTACTCAAGAATAAGGTGTTGGAGTGATGGCTGCTTGAAAAGAGGCCTGTCTAGATTTGATCAAAAATGACTAGTGATGGTGCTGTTTTTTACAGGAGTACTGTCCTGACTATACATTGTGATCAGCTCAATGCCACTTTGTTGAATTAAAGTACCAATTTCCTTCCGAAACAGCAAAATCTGCACATTATTCCAAACTTTTCCAGTGTATAACAACAATGTCACGTAGTGACGTAGGCTGAGCCTCGAGGATAATAGCTACATTAGCTAAGCGATCAGTCTCATTATGTCTTTCTAGCGCATTCCGAGTGACAAATAACTCTAAGCACTAGTGGATGACTATTACCAATATAGTCATGAGGAATTCCATCCACCTGAAAAACAGTCAAGGCTTTCCCTGAAGAACTTCACAGCATGAGGGTTAGCAACATTTGCTTGCTTCTACAAGGTCAAGGTACATGGAGAAGCCCAGGTAGCTGCTGCACAGATTTCTGCCATAGAGACTCCTCTAAAGGCAACCAAAGATATAGACACAGCCCTAGTTGAATGACAAGAAATATTTTCTGGCAGGGGCTTTCTTTTATGCCAGAGTTATCACCTCCACAATCCCATGTGACTATCTCTGCCTAGATACAGCAGCACGCTTCCTGACATCACCATAGCAAACAAACAGCTGATCTGTTAGTCTAAGAAAAATGGTAGCATCAACGTAACACCTCAAAGCTCACACAGGACACAAGAGTTGATCCCTTGACTCATCTGACGAACACTGAAATGCAGCCAGATGAATGGACTGATTCACAAACTGAGGAAACAGAACGTTAGGAAGAAAAGATGGATTTGCCCGAAGCACAACACCAGAATCATACGGCAACCAATGCATGCATAATTCAATTACAGATAATGCATATAAACTCACTGACTCGCTTAGTGGAAGCAATGGCCAACGGAAAGGCAGTTTTCAAAGATATCCACTTAAGGTCAGCTGTCTGCAAAGTTTTGAATGGCGGCACACAGAGAAAGTCAAGCAAGTGGTAAATCCCAAAAACCTTAAATGTCTCACACCCTTTAAAAAACTAAAAACAATATTATGGGAACCAAGAGAAGAACCATTAACTGGTAAATGATATGCAAAAATGGCTGCAAAGTATACCTTTTATGTGGAAGCTCCCTTGCCTGCATCCAAAAGATGTTGCAAAAAAACTCAAACCTCTTGAAACCTCACAGTGTGTAGGATCCAACCCACGATCCCTGCACTAAGAAGAGAAAAAATTCCAACGTGCAGTGTAGAGCTGACGTGTTGATGCTACAATAGGTTCACAATCAGTTAGAAGAGAATTAGACCCAGAGGCCAATCCCAAAAATGCAGACGGACTGGATCCGGGTGCCAAACACTGCCATCCATCTGCGATAGCAGATCCTTCCAGAGTGGAAGGTGCCATGGTCTGCCCATCAATAGTCTCAGAAGTATGGGAAACCAAGGCCTGGCTGACCATCAGGGAGCTAAAAGGAGCATCCTGTGGTTCCACAGGGAGATCCTGTGTAATGTCTCCCACAACAGCAGGAATAGGAGGAAATGCATAAAGTAGGCCACTGGTGAGACAGCGCTTACCGCCCTAACAGGCTGGATGTCTCTGTCTTCGCAAACCACAAGTGACAATGGGTGGTCGCATCTGATGAGAAAAGATCCACTTCTGCTTTGCCAAACTGTTGCCATGCCAGTGATGCTAGTCAGGGAAGATACCAGGTGAGAATCTTGTGAGTGAAATGCAAGGACTTGAGCAACTTCATGCCACCCTGATGGTTCAGGTGGAACACAGTCAAGGTATTATAGGGAAGACCACATGACGGCCAGCCAGAACTGACAAGAAATAATACAGGGCTGGGAAAACCGCGTGCAACTCCAGGAGGTTAATGTGGTCCGTGGATTAATCTGGAGATCAGTGGCCACAAATACCCCAGTGATTCCATGTTGCACCCCCACCCCATGAGGGAAGCATCAGTCATGAACACCTCCCAATGAGAAGGAATAACCCCTAGGGGTACACCTGTCATTAAATCTGACATCAATTCCAATGTGTCAATGCATGAAGACAGCGGTGAAAAACAACAATCAACCGATGATGATATCTGATGGAGTTCAACCGCAAACTGTTGTTCCACTGCTGGAGAGACCTGAGGTGGAGCAAGCCCAGTGAAAATCACAGAAGTGGCAGCAGTCAGCATCCACCGTAAGCAGTAGTAACACTCTGTATGGCAACATTGTTCTCAGCCGGAAATGAGCAAGGAGCTGCAGAATATTGTCTGCCCTAGCATGTGACAGAATGGCAGACATTGCACGAGTGTCCAGAGTCATCCCAATGAAAGTAACAGATTGCATCGGAATCAGGCAACTCTTTGTCTCGTTTACAGCGAGACCCAGTTTCTGCACATGCTCTAAAAGCAGTCTGGTTTTGCATACAGCTTGATGTCTTGTGGGGGCACAAAGCTGCCAGTCGTCCAAAAAAGGAAGGCTCTGCATTCTTCTGGACCATAGAAGATATAGAGCTGAACTTATGCACCTCGTGAAAACACCAAAGAGGTGCCCAGGAACTATTGGGAGGTCCTGCAGAGTCTTCTTACAAGCCTCTGTTTCGGTGGGCTGCAAGATGTGTGGCGGTAAGAGTACCTCGTTCACAGGTCACATGGCCCATAGTCAGAAGAGCTGTCTGCAGGAGCTAAGAAATTGAGGGGTCAATGTTTGCCAATTCCAATGTACTGGTGGTAGCGAGGAGTAATTGACAGATTGTATTCTCAGCATGGGTAATATAGGCAGCAGATTCATTTGCCTTTTTCAGCAGCGAATCTGTGCGACCACATTGGGCACTGGGGCATCAAACATTGCCCCGCAGGGCCTCATCAGGTGACACCACCAGGGCTGCGACAAGCTGCTCTATTTCTGGAGCATGACCTACCCCGATGGAATCTGCTTCAGCCATAGATGCTAGAGTAAAAGCGGTCTTTGACCGGCACTTAAGCGCAATAGGCCCCGTGAGAGCGTTAGAGAATTCTGACACAAAATCTTTGCATGGCGGCATAGCAAAGGAAGTCACAGCTGAGAACTGTCTAAAAAAGTTGGACTGGGCTGGTTGGGCAGGTGACTTGTCCAGCCCTAGACGAGCAGAGCGGTAAATAGCCCGAATGAGATACTACGACGATGAATAAAAAGTTATATAATTCCTCTGGATAAGGGCGGCAATTCAGCATGGAATTCTCACGGAAGAGAGTAAAAAAAATATATCCACACTCTGATAACTGGCCGCCGGATTGCACAGAGCAGCACAGCTTATCACATCCGAATAGAGATTTAGATAATAGATAAAAAGTTAGCGTGGAACCACAGCGTGGTAAACATTAACCACCCGATAACCCCTAGAAGCACGAAGTGTTACCGACAGAGCGTGAAAGTATATCAAATGAAAAACAAAACTCACCAAACGCTGACAAAATAATTCAATCCAGTTCCAAAATGTTTTGGAGAGCATCGTCACAGCTTACAAGAATGTTACTTTGCTGCTCTTGTAAGCTGCACTTAACAGCGCAGGATCGCACGAAGACTAATGACCTATCTCTATCAGGTGAAAAAGCGAAAGAGGCTGAATGCTGAGCTAATGTGGCTAATATCCTTGAGGCTCATCCTGCGTCACAACTGTTGGTATATTCTCTCGACCTATCTAGCTGGCACTGCGATAATCCACTAGTGTTTAAGCAACACCTCAGCTGGTCAGGAGGAATGAAACAGAACTCGAATTAAACCCGATCAAGTGACGTCACTGCTTGGGTTTGGCGATGTCCACAATCATTTCATCAATGAGCAGGACTGGACATGCACATCCACCTGCACTTAGCGCATCTTTAGAACTCTTCTGCATTCTGATTGTTTCATGACGAGCTATCAGATATAGAACACAGTGTACCGACAGGAGTCCCAACCAGCTACATGCACTGTGCAATAAATAAATAAAATATCCATTTATATGCTGTCCTTCTAATGCACAATTACAAAAGAGTGGTTTTATTTGGTTGTGTTAAGTGGTTTGCATATGCAAAATAAATTTGATGCACAAATACTATGAAAGTGCATGAAAGTGGTTTACCTTATTGCAGTACAGCATCCAAACCTCATACAATCTCTCTGTCGATGCCATTCTGCACTGCAAATTATGAGCATGTAGGCAGAAATATTCCTGAAAATAATCCAGATTATAATTTAATATCCCTGATCCTTCATGGTGTCAACATCCTGCCAAAAGGAGTTTGCCACTTAATTTGTGCATAACAAACCCAAGCAATAGGTGAATATCAGTCTGTGTTAATCCAGGGTGACAGCATGTGTCATTCCCTCTGTGCAAGGTGAAACTACATCCATCACGTGAATTATAGGAATCCCAGATGCCTTGGACATGCGTTTCCTGCAGTCTTCCACCATCAGCTTTTTTATTTTCCTGTTATTACAAGCCCTGTTGACAGATGCAGTAAACATAAAAAACAGCCCTATATTTGGAAGCTGCATGAATGCAATGCAATAACAACAAACACATTTGCATGCCACAGTACTGTATATACCTGTCTTAAATACTAGGCAAAAATAAACGGAGAGCCATGACATCATCCCAGTCCAACGCAACATGATCACAATGCCAACATTGTCAATATTCCTGAATTCAGAATATCAAGTTCCATAAACAAAATTCTAAATCTAGCACTTGACCATATCAGATCACATTCCTTATAATGCATTTATTAATTTAAGCCCAAATGTAGAAGTTGCTGTGGAATTTAGGGTGTTGTTGAAAACTACTAAACACAATACCTAATAGATGAAAAATGGGAAATGTTTTGAAAACATCAACACCTGGATCATATAAATATCAGATTATTATAATAAATGGCAAAAGCACATAACAACTGCTTACTTAAATATTCTTTAATGCATTAGTTTCTTGTTTGTCAGAAACTCACCTGGTTCAACAGAAGCAGTCCGTCGAAACTCTCGGCTGCTGTTCTTGTTAATGATCCTGGAATGCTGCTGCATTAAGCACCTTTGACATTTCAACCATGTCACTTTGAACAACAAAAACGGGCTTTGCACTCATTTTGTAACCAGCTCAGTCTGACAGTCCGAATATATATGACGAAAATCATCGGACTGGACTGAAACCGCTCCTTACAAATACACGGCACGACTCGAACGTCTTCAGTGTCTGTGGAGCATGAGCGCGCGCGTGCGCGTGCGTGTGCGTGTCTGTGTGTTGTGTTTTGTGTGTGCTCGGTGTGTTTTTCTCCTTCCTGGATGTTTTACGACAGGCCGCATTCATTTACGTTGCCTATGTGGAGCTCGTGTGAGTGGGCGTGACCGAATCAGGTTAAATGACTAATCCAACTTCAGCGAATTCTTTGCATACTGAATATTAATTACATCGTATTTGCAATCGTGCTTGAGGCTCTTCTGTATGGAAGCCCAAACCTGCATAAATAATAAATGAATAAATGTAATAATAAAAAATAAAAAAGGAATGAATGTCTTGATAAAACCAATATAATTAGTTTTTAATTAAATTTATTCCTGAATTTATTATTGTATGACTTTATTCCTTTATTATTTTCTATATTTATTTTTAACTATATTTTTATTCTTTTTAGCTTTTAATTATTTATTCATTTATTTTGCATATTTTTTTATTTAT